>NC_079215.1:43309410-43455300 GCF_029633865.1 Lampris incognitus | reverse complement strand
AGACTGGCTGAGAGAGAGATTTGAAAGATGGAAGCAAAGGAGAAAAATCTCCGATGGGATCCAGTCCTAGCCAAGAGCACTGTATAGCAGCAGAGATAACCACTCAGCTATTTCTAATGACAAAATAATGCTCTAATTTCATATAGTGAGTAGTACAGCATAGCCTCGTGCGCAAATACACAAGTCTCCATTCTTTATGTTTAATACTTGTGAACGGCCAGTCCTGTTTGACATTATAACATGCATCCCATTCTCTATCACTCCAGCTGAGAAGAAGAGGTCTTTAGGGCGGGACTACCATCCCATGTGTCTGAAGTGTTTCCACTGTACCACACCACTGACAGCAGGACAGCATGCTGAGGTATGTTTCACTCACAGACAGACAGACAGACAGACAGACAGACACAGACAGATAGATAGATAGATAGATAGATAGATAGATAGATAGATAGATAGATAGATAGATAGATAGATAGATAGATAGATAGATAGATAGATAGATAGATAGATAGATAGATAGATAGATAGATAGATAGATAGATAGATAGATAGATAGATAGATAGATAGATAGATAGATAGATAGATAGATAGATAGATAGATAGATAGATAGATAGATAGATAGATAGATAGATAGACAGACAGACACAGACAGACAGATAGATAGATAGATAGATAGATAGATAGATAGATAGATAGATAGATAGATAGATAGATAGATAGATAGATAGATAGATAGATAGATAGATAGATAGATAGATAAATAGATAGATAGATAGATAGATAGATAGATAGATAGATAGATAGATAGATAGATAGATAGATAGATAGATAGATAGATAGATAGATAGATAGATAGATAGATAGATAGATAGATAGATAGATAGATAGATAGATAGATATAGATAGATAGATAGATAGATAGATAGATAGATAGATAGATAGATAGATAGATAGATAGATAGATAGATAGATAGATAGATAGATAGATAGATAGATAGATAGATAGATAGATAGATAGATAGATAGATAGATAGATAGATAGATAGATAATGTCTTTATACGTGCTCAATAATCCATGTTAAAAACCAGTCACTGGAGAAGTCACTGTTTGGCGAGTTCTTTGACTTTTTTGAGCAGGACGTCCTGTGGTCGAGATAAAAACATTAATGGGAAGTAACACTGGTGACCTTTTTTAGGTGCAGCCTGCTGTGCTTGATGTGTTTTATGGATTATAATGTCAACTTCAAACTTAATTAGGCCTATACTGTGTAGCCCAGCAGAAATTACTAAGTAAACCATCCATCCATCCATCCATTATCTGAACCGCTTATCCCGCTCTCAGGGTCGCGGGGATGCTGGAGCCTGTTCCAGCAGTCATTGGGCGGCAGGCGGGGAGACACTCTGGACAGGCCGCCAGGCCATCACAGCCCCCCCCCCCCAAACACACACACACACATAATTCATACTTATAGACAATTTAGTATAGCCGATTCACCTGACTTAGGTAAACCAGTGATTTTGAATATAATGATAAGTAGTGGCAATGATTTGACTCCCACTCCAACTTGGAGCTACTGCGGCCTGTAATTATAAGATTGCACACACCTGACTGTATGCGTTTGATGTAGAATAAATTCGTGGGTCCTTTGCTATGAACTGGGATGATTCTTGTGTGGTTTGTGAATAAAGCATGTGTCATTGCACAGCATACTCTGTAATGATGTCATTAAAATAGCGCCCCCCACTCGAAAAATCCCCACTACACCCCTGTCTAAGTGACCTCTTCAGTTTCAAGTGACTGCAGGTATCCCCACCCTTATTAACAATACAGTGGTATAACGGCCGAAACCAACGATCAGTTTCATATGCAAGTTGCCATGACCATTAATTCGAGTTACAATGGCCATGGATCCTCTGTGTAAGTACACATGCTGCATTGGTTTTCATCTGTCTTTTTGTTTTCTTTTGTTCGTTTGTTTTTTGTTTCCTTTCTTTTGTTTGCCTTGCAAAAAAATAAATTCATAGTACACGTTGCCATTGTAACTCTAGAGAATGGTCATGGCAATTTGCATATGAAACTGATCGTCAGTTTCGGTCGTTATACCACTGCATTGTTTATAAGGGTGGAGATACCTGCAGTCAGCTGAGACTGAAGAGGTCACCTAGTCTTAGATGACAGATGAAACATTTGTGTCAATATAAAAGAAGGTTGAATCAGTTCATCTGGATACAATGTTTATTGACAGATATGCTTCGTCACTCAACTATCATGTGACATCACTCAACCTTCTTTGATTTTCTCACCTGGGTTATTGAGCATGCTCCAAGATGTTTCTCTCCAGATGAACTGATTCAACTTTCTAAGATAGATAGATAGATAGATAGATAGATAGATAGATAGATAGATAGATAGATAGATAGATAGATAGATAGATAGATAGATAGATAGATAGATAGATAGATAGATAGATAGATAGATAGATAGATAGATAGATAGATAGATAGATAGATAGATAGATAGATAGATAGATAGATAGATAGATAGATAGATAGATAGATGGACAATGGATGGATGGATGGATGGATGGACGGCTGGAAGGGGAGGTTGACATAGTGGGAGTATGAAAATTAAAGTATGAAAAAAAATCCTTTCATCACTTGAATGCATCCTACGATATGTGTTTCAGTATGATGAGAAGCCATATTGTGCACACTGCTACATGAGGATGTTTGGTCCAAGAGGTACTGTTTTCATACTAAAGATTCGCACACACACACACACACACACACACACACACACACACACACACACACACACACACACACACACACACACCTCCTAACTCTCTTCCTGTTTGGATTTCTCTTAACAGGTAACAGGTGACTGGTGCCATGATGGCACCATACTGTCCATTAGGAACCTGACCAAAACCCAGACAGACCAACAACCACACAAAAGACAAACACAGGCACAGTTGATAAGGGAACAACCCTAAACCAGTATGGAAAAAAAACGGGTTTCTAAAGTCAGTGAAAAGAAACCAAACAAGAACAACAACAGCATTCATTTATTCAAGTTCACTGCCACTGCTTTGGTCAAAACGTTAGCCACAAAAAAATGGAGTAGTTAGAAGATGTGCTTGTTGTGGCCAGCTAGTGCCGCAAACACGTGGTTTTTTTTTTTTGCAATGTGAGTGAAATGTTTCTTGTACTGAATATTGGTATGCATGTTATAAAACATTTAAGTCCTAGTGGTCTCTCAATTCCTGTGTAGCACTTTGCATCAGAGCTCACCAACATCACAGAAGAATTTTCCAGAGAGGATGTATACCTCCACAGGCTTTCCCATAACCCAAACACATGCAAAAGGAAAACGGGGGGAAGAGGGGGGTGGGGCGAGAGAGAGAGAGGGGGGGGAATTGATAGGGGGTGGTTGCTGTTGGCAGGGGTAAAGCAGGTTTCATGCCAACAGAATCTGCTGGAATGGGTGCTACCATAAGGCAAAGGCAGATCTAATACACACACACACACACACACACACACACACACACACACACACACACACACACACACACACACACACACACACACACACACACACACACACACACACACACACACACACACACACACACACTTGCACAGGCAGGGTGTCGCAGCGTGCCTTGAACTGCTGCAGGGGCTTGTCACCCCATGGAGGATGAGGCACATGGATTTCACACACACATACACTCACACAAAGAGAGGAGGAGAAAGAAAGAAAGAAAGAAAGAAAGAAAGAAAGAAAGAAAGAAAGAAAGAAAGAAAGAAAGAAAGAAAGAAAGAAAGAAAGAAAGAAAGAAAAAGAAAAAAAAGGGGGGGGCCTGTTTTTGCTGATGTGCTCCCCTGTGAAGTGTCATGCGTCATACGAGCGACATTTCAAGTATTTGTCCTTGGAGAAGAGGGAAAGACAATGATAGAGCATGGAACTGAGAGGGACAGCGGAGACATGCAGGCAATGGAGGAATGAGAGACAGCCCAGATTTGATGGCAGAAAGATCCCTTTACATAATGTTGGTATTGCTGTGGTAAATAAGTACAGAAAGGGATGCTCCTACTTCTTCCTCATGTCTTTAAACCTACCTCTGTCTCCCCCTCATCCCCCAATCTCTCCTCCATCCTCCCTCCTGGCACTCCCTCCCTCCATTCCTCCTTCACCCCCTAACCCCCACCTTGACGGATCACATGACTACTGTGATACCAGCTGGCTGACTGCTCATTTGCATGTATCCTAACTTCGCTCCCTTATTAGAGAGAAATAAAAGGTGTGGTGGTGGCTGGGAGGTGTTGAGGGAGACAGAGGTGCAGGGCAGCAAGTCATGGGATAGACAGAGTGCAGAAGAAATAGAGGGGAGAAATTGGGAGGACAAAAGGAAAAGGAAAGAATAGATACAGGATTGAAAAATTGATTACCACCCCCCAATTGCACATAGCTTTGTCCAAACCTTCATTTGACATTTTCCAAATAGGAACGTGTAGCATCTTGTATAAAAAAAACCCCCCAAAAACTGTTCTTCTTGCCTTGAGGATGCTCTACCCGGAAGAGGCCCACACCTCCATTTCCTAACCTTGAGTGAAGCTATCCGCGGGAGGTGGGGGTAAGTTTTTGGTTTTGGGGTGCTCCAATGCTGCCCTTTAAATCAGAAAGTTGATCAAATTTGGAGTTACAAATTAATGTGGAAAACACTGAACCCGTAAAATTCAAATCAAATTTGATTGATGAAGGGGCACCAGTTTAAAAGATGAAAAAAAAAATTGCTAGTTTTAGTCAACCTATCATGAAACAAGAAAATCACAGAGTGGGACTTTTCGAGGAAAACAAACTGAACTCGTTTGTGTTGTGGTCAGGTGGCGTTAGCCTGGCTATTCCATCTGTGAGTCATTATCGACATCTAGTGGCCATCAAGGGCAGTGCCACGTTTCGCCCATACATACACGTATGTGCCCGTATATTAACCTCAGCAGTGTCAAAGGCATAGCAATTAAACCTTAATGAATCGTGATTGTGGTACAAAAAATTTTAAAAGGAAAATTCACAATTCATCCAAAAACGATTCCTGATGTCTTTTGAGCGCACTACAGTTCCTCTCAGCCTCGATAACCAAAAGGGTCATTATTCGAGGCGCATGCGCATTCTTCAAACTAGGAAGCAAGCGAGCTTGTCGGATTATGAGCACACTTAGTGGACGGAAGCAACCACTTTCCAGTATTTTGTTTTTAATCTCTGCATACGGGGAGAAAGGGAAACGTCTGTAGAATGGAAGCCTGAACACTTTGTCAAAAATCGTCCTTTCACATTTTTCTGAAGTGGCCGAAAATGATGTCCGAATGCGCTCCCAGCGAGCCGGGAGCCAGCGAGCCGGTGTTGGACCTCGCAGCCGCGACAGCGGCGTCCGAGGTGTCGTTGTCCAACTTTGTCCCGCCGGAGGCACCGAGGGTTTTATTTGACAAGAACCGGAGCGGGTCGGAGTCCGGTGCCAGCCCGGGATTCGCCATCCGTGTGTCGGATTCGTGTGAAAGTGTCCTCACGGAGCTGGAGACGGACGGCTCGGGGGAAGAGGCGCTGCTGCTGCCTTGCTTGGCGGGGAGCTCGTCGTCTCCGCGGGGCGGCCGAGAGAAGCGGAGCAGGCGGAACAGAAACAGCTCGTCGTCGGATAAAGACACGTCGGCCTCGCCGGGTGAGTGTCGGATAAACTGGCGGCCACCTCCAAGCGCTAACACTCTCTTTAGTTGGCCTGCTACACCAGAAACATCCGCGCTGTTTGGATGAAATACAAATACGTACAGCTGTGTGAATTTCATTAAAAAAAACGTCTAACATAGCTCTGACCTGTTTTTAATCTAGTTACTTGTGTTGCTGTAAAGCCCCTTGAGCCAAATTTGTAATCTGTGATATTGGGCTGTACAGCTAAATTGACCTGACTTACTTTTAGTTTGCTCTAAAACTCAAATATGTATACCTATATTAATACCGCTGACAAGAGGTATTGATATAGGGCCCTCGAAGTTGAGCTTTCACTTTGAGACTTAAAATCCAACTTTTGGGCTGTTGCTGTTTGTTTTGTTTTGTTTTGTTTGTTGCTCAATAATCGGTGCACGAAAAAGAAAAGAAAAGCTCTTCAAAATCAGTCGCAAGTGATCTGACAGGCTATTGGGTTCAGCGATAAACATACTCGATGCTGCGGTTATTTTGTAATATCAAGGCAATGAAGACCTCATCCAGAATGGCGCAGTTGCCTTAGCATTTATTGGAGTTACTATTATTTGGAAACATTAAGAACTTAGATTCCTGCGAAGATCTGTCCCCCCACACTCCCATCACACTTTGTCAAAGGCTGCTCAAAACAAAAGGGGGTTGTAGCTCTGAAAAACAAAGTGGAGGTGAGATGACAAGAAGAGAAGATCTGGTCACCATAGAAACGGCATATGTTCTCATTTGATTGCTGATTGGATTTTGTCATCATCCCTCCTGCTGCCACCCACCTCGTCCCCCACGCTCCGTGTTCTTCATTATGAATCATTCGGTGTCTTCGCTGACATCTATTGTTCTGCTCACATGCATTCAAGGCTTGTAATCTAGGCCACAGGTAGACTGGCTGAGGCTGAAATCACAGGTGTTAGTGTCCCACTTCTTTGTTGCTTCAGTTTCAGTGCCCCCGGTCGAGCATATCAAGGTTGTTCTTATGTAGTGTAAATGAGATTTCCAGCCCCAACACAAGCCATTGTCTCCTAAATTGTGTAACGGGGCTGAGGACAAGCTCAAACTAAATGACATTATGAATTTGGTAAATAAATCTTAGCTTACTTTGTATTCAAGTGGCAAGTTAAGGTATGCCTCACAGGACAGGACTTCAACTTGTGTGTCTGATGAATTTGGCGTAAGTCTGATTCCTCATGCAGCAGTTGTTTTTTTTTCAATAAAATGTCAACTTGCATAATTCATTTAGATGTTATTCCCACAATCTTCCCACACCATAATAACCCGAGGGGGGATGCAGCAGCAGGCAGTGGAGATCAATCTTAAGCAAGTTAAAGAAGGTAACATTGAGCTGTCAGAAGTCTGAATGGAGTTTGGCATGATGTTCTCTCCAGAGCAGACGATGAGAGAACAGCGTGTATCGGGGCTGAGAAACACTGTGTCACAGTGATTTATTCTGGTCGAATGTGTTAAAAAGCCACATTTTAACAAATAGTTCAATCAGGGTTTACTGGCTTTTTGCCTAGTTGGGGGTATTACATGTGAAAACAGTTTTTTTTAATGAATGTCATGAACAAGATTTTCATCAAGGTCAAGATTTTTCCCTAATTTTTTTCTTTTTTTTTTTTTTTTGTATTTTACCCCCTTTTCTCGCCAGTTGCATCCAGCCAATTACCCCGCTCTTCCCAGCCATCCTGGTCACTGCTCCACCCCCTCTGCCGATCCAGGGAGGGCTGCAGACTACCACATGCGTCCTCCGACACATGTGGAGTCGCCAGCCGCTTCTTTTCACCTGACAGTGAGGATTTTTGCCAGGGGGATCTAGCGCATGGGAGGATCACGCTATTACCCTCAGTTCCCCCTCCCCCCTGAACAGGCTCCCCGGCCGACCAGAGGAGGCGCTAGCGCAGCGACCAGGACAATACCCACATCCGGCTTCCCACCCGCAGACACGGCCAATTCTGTCTGTAGGGACGCCCGACCAAGCCGGAGGTAACACGGGGATTCGAACCGGGATCCCCATGTTGGTAGGCAACGGAATAGACAGCTACGCTACCCGGACGCCCCCTGATTGTCCCTTAATTTAAACTAATGTTTGATTGTAGTACACATCTCCCCAGTACCAGACTATATTCTTTCACATAGTCTTGCCTTGTCCAGTCCTTCATGTTGGTCTTGGCCATCTGCACCGCAGGTTTCTCACCCTGCTCTTTTATGTAAGCGTGCAAACCAACACATGACTATCACAATAATAATAATAATAATAATAACAGCATCAAAATGATGCAGTATGTATGGGAAAATTTCTCACTTAGTTTACGTCAAAGCTTTGAGTCAGTCCCCATAACAGTACACCAAACGCGGGCAGTGATTCTGTATCACGCTGTGGAATTTGAACACTTGTTTCACACAGGCCTAAAAGGTGTCACAAAAGTTATCTCAAGCAGACTCATTATAATTGTCCTAGATTCTGGCAAAATGTGTTTCAAAAATAGTTCTGTGGGCATCTGGGTGGTGTGGCAATCTATTCTGTTGCCTACCAACACGGGGATTGCTGGTTTGAATCCCCGTGTTGCCTCTGGCTTGGTCGGGCGTCCCTGCAGACGCAGTTGGCCGTGTCTGCGGGTGGGAACCCGGATGCGGCTGTGTGTCCTGGTCGCTGCACTAGCGCTTCCTCTGGTTGGTCAGCGTGCCTGTTCGGCTGGGAGGGGGAACTGTGGGGAATAGCGTGATCCTCCCATGCACTACATCCCCCTGGCGAAACTCCTCACTGTCAGGTGAAAAGAAGCAGCTGGTGACTCCACATGTATCAGAGGAGGCATGTGGTTGTCTACAGCCCTCCCCGTATCAGCAAAGGGGATGGAGCAGTGACCGGGACGGCTGGGGTAGTTGGCCAGGTGCAATTGGGGAGCAAAAGGGGGGGGGGGAATCCCCCCCCAAAAAACAAATAAATAAATAATCCTATGTGTGCGGGGCAGAGATGTTTAGATTATTTATTTTTATCCCAGATATTGGTGACTATGAGAAGGATAAGACATAGTTTAATATGTTCATTCAGCTGTCTGTCCAATAATGGATGCATGCTTGAGCTAGACTGGATTATTGATTATCAAAATGTATAATAATGACACATGTGGCTGGGCAGGATCCCTCTGACTCTTTCAATCTTCCTCTCTTTCACTACCTCTCTTTATCTGAAACAGAAAGCCAGCATGTTATCAAATAACCACGCATTATGTACACTTTATCACGTCATGTGACGTACACGGAAATAAATGCTGCTGTGTGGGTTCACTTGTGTGTAGTCCTTCTCAATTTTTAATGTCCATCTATCAGAGCCCTTGGTGACTTAATGGCCCCTGCAGAGTTCTCTCCCAGTAGGAGGGCAGCTTGCTCAGAGCGATAGACTGGCTACATGGGGCTTTAACACAGGAAAAGGCTTACCAGACTCCTCCTGCCTTACAAGTATCCTAATACAAAAGGAGCTCGGCCCAAATCATCACAACAGTAAAAGGTCCAAGTGGGATTTCTTGTGCACTGGTTAAAATTTACTAGGTTGATGGCTTTTCCATAATGTATATCACTGAGTCATCACTAAATTCACACAGCAGCCATTGTGAATGAAAGTAAGAATATTGTGCTTTTGTTCACAATGGCACCTTCAGCAGTTTAAAAGGCACAATTTGTGTTTGTTTCAAATACATGTAGCGTATGCAAAGAAATGCTACAAAAGACTGGAATATTGAACAGTCAAGTATGTGTGATCACACACACTAGGCGGCATGGTGGCGCAGTGGTTAGTACGGCCACTTCACAGCAAGAAGGCCTTGGGTTCGAGCCCCGGGGTAGTCCAACCTTGGGGGTCGAGCCCCGGGTCATCCTCTGTGAGCAGTTTGCATGTTCTCTCCGTGTCTACATGGGTTTCCTCCAGGTGCTCTGGTTTCCGCCCACAATCCAAAGACATATAGGTCAGCTGGATCAGCCTTATTAAATTTTTCCTAGGCGTGTGTGTGTGTGGGGGGGGGGGTGTGATGGCCTGGCGGCCTGTCCAGGGTGTCTCCCCGCCAGCCACCCAATGACTGTTGCAATAGGCTCCAGCACCCGGGACCCTGGGTAGGATAAACGGTGTTGGACAATGGATGGATGGATGGAAGTATGTGATCAGTAAAAACATGCAGCCTAGGTGGGCCACAGGGCTGGGAAAAACTCTGATCATTGTCTTCTTAGTGCTCTTAAAAGACTTATAGCCCAGATCTAATTTCCAGATGCCTCTTATCTGCTCTTCTTGCTTCCACTTTCAGCTTCTCTGTCTATCGCCCACTGAATGACTTATAGTCTACCTCTTTCTTGCTGAAATAAAACCCTAGGTTTTTGCCTGGATCACCTTGCATGTGAAAGGGCCTGTCACTCAAAATCCTAGGAATTTGGATCTGGGTATGGCACAGCTATCTTCTAGACCAGCGGTCGGGAACCTATGGCTCGCGAGCCATATATGGCTCTTCCGGTGACGGCATATGGCTCCCAGACAATTTTGAGTTGAAAATTATTTTTTTTTTCAAAAAAATCAGTTTGGAACTGATTTTAAAATACTTGTGATATTTCTTAATAATACTGTGTCATTTTAAAGTAAACAGAAATTAGTTCTGAAGATAGATTTCACGGGTCACCCGTGGGTCGGGTCGGGAACCAATGGCTCGCGAGCATGGCATACTCGCCATCATTGTAAAGGTGAAGAAATCAATTTTATCAGATAGCCAACTAGTTTATCCGCTTCAACCCTTGTAACGGAAAAGATGGCGAAAAGAAAAAAAGACGATGATTACCGTGCATTCCAGGCTGCGTGGACAGAGGAATTTGCATTTGTGGAGAGAGCAGGATCTGCGGTATGTCTAATATGCAATGATAAAATTGCATCGATGAAACGGTCAAATATAAAGCGGCACTTCGATACGCACCATGCTTCATTTGCATCGAAATATCCAGCGGGGGACAGCAGGAAAAGGGCATGCGAGGAGCTACAGCGGAGAGTGCAGACGAGTCAGCAGCAACTACGTGTGTGGACCAAGCAAGGTGACGGGAATTCCGCTAGCTTTGCGGGGGCTTTGGCAATAGTAAGGAATGGAAAGTCATTCACAGATGGCGAGTATGCCAAAACATTCATGCTTGATGTGGCCAATGAACTGTTTGATGACTTCCCAAATAAAGACAAGATAATCAAACGAATAAAAGACATGCCCCTGTCAGCAAGAACTGTGCACGATCGTAGCATCATGATGGCAAATCAAGTCGAGGAAACACAAATTAAGGACATAAACGCCGGGACATACTTTTCTCTCGCGTTAGATGAGTCAACAGACGTTAGCCATCTATCTCAGTGCAGTATCATTGCCAGGTATGCTGCAGGTGACACACTGCGTGAGGAAAGCTTGGCTGTTTTGCCAATGAAAGGGACAACAAGAGGAGAGGATTTATTCATGTCTTTCATGGAGTTTGCTAAAGAAAAAAAACTACCGATGGATAAACTTATTTCTGTCTGTACTGATGGTGCACCCTGTATGTTGGGGAAGAACAAAGGATTTGTAGCGCTTCTCCGTGAACATGAAAAGAGAGCCATCCTAAGTTTTCATTGCATCCTGCACCAGGAGGCGCTTTGCGCTCAGACGTGTGGCCAGGAGCTTGGCGAGGTGATGTCTCTGGTCATTCGAGTGGTCAACTTTATTGTTGCCCGAGCTTTAAATGATCGCCAGTTTAAAGCTCTGTTAGAAGAAGTTGGGAATCATTATCCCGGTCTGCTTTTACACAGCAACGTGCGTTGGTTGTCAAGGGGGAAGGTGCTCAGCCGTTTTGCAGCTTGCCTGAGTGAAATCCGGACTTTTCTTGAAATGAAAGGCGTCAAGCATCCTGAGCTAGACAACACTGACTGGCTCCTGCAGTTTCACTATCTCGTGGACATAACTGGCCATCTGAACCAGCTCAATGTGAAAATGCAAGGTATTGGAAATACAATCTCATCCCTTCAACAAGCAGTGTTTGCATTTGAAAGCAAGCTGGAAGTCTTTCTCAGGGACATTGAAACAGGTCGTCTTCTGCACTTTGAAAGACTGCAACAATTTAGAGATGCATGCTTAGCAAGTGACTCCACTCAACATCTGGATCTCCAGCAGCTAGCTGGCTTTACGTTCAATCTCCTGCAGTCATTCAAAGCACGTTTTGGAGAATTTCGTGCGCGCACTGGTCTTTTCAAGTTCATCACTCATCCACATGAGTGTGCAGTGGACAAAATCGACCTGACATGCATCCCCGGGGTCTCTATCGGAGACTTTGAGCTGGAAGTTGCTGACCTGAAGGCATCAGACATGTGGATGAGTAAGTTCAAGTCACTTAATGGAGAGTTGGAAAGTCTTGCGCGACAGCGAGCAGAGCTGGCGAGGGAACACAAGTGGACAGAAATTAAAAATCTTCAACCTGAAGACCAGCTGATTCTTAAAACTTGGAACGAGCTTCCTGTGACATACCACACAATGCAGCGTGTGAGTATTGCCGTATTGACCATGTTTGGCTCTACATATGCATGTGAACAGTCTTTCTCGCATATGAGGAACATTAAGACCAACCTACGCTCACGTTTAACTGATGGAAGCCTCAACGCCTGCATGAAGCTCAACCTCACCACGTATGAACCAGACTACAAGGCCATCAGCAAAACCATGCAGCAACAGAAGTCGCATTAAAAGTAAGACATATTTAATTTATTATACGTTAAAAATACTATATGGCTCTCAATGAAATATATTTAGAAATATTTGGCTTTTATGGCTCTCCCAGTCAAAAAGGTTCCCGACCCCTGTTCTAGACATTGGCTCAGCTGTGTCCTAGGATTGTGTCAGTGGGAAAGGGTCTCGCACAGAATTCCCACATTTACATAGACAACACGTTGTGTTGGACAAAATAAGCATGCAGCCTTTAGAAAAATGCATATCCACATTCTTGATATGCATTTTTGAAATTGATGACTGCATTCTAGCAGCCAAATATTCTCTTTTCCACTGCACTGTAAAGCTGATGTAATAAACCACATACAGTGGTGCTTGAAAGTTTGTGAACCCTTTATAATTTTCTATATTTCTGAATAAATATGACCTAAAACATCATCAGATTTTCACACAAGTCCTAGATAGAGAGAACCCAATTAAACAAATGAGACAAAACTGTTATACTTGGTCATTTATTTATTGAGGAAAATGATCCAATATTACATAACTGTGAGTGGCAAAAGTATGTGAACCTTTGCCCCCCCATGCGCAATAACTGCAACTAAATGTTTCTGGTAACTGTTGATCAGTCCTACACATTGGCTTGGAGGAATTTTAGCCCATTCCTCCATACAGAACAGCTTCAACTCTGGGATGTTGGTGGGTTTCCTCACATGAACTGCTCGCTTCAGGTCCTTCCACAACATTGCAATTGGATTAAGGTCAGGACTATGGCTTGGCCATTCCAAAACATTAACTTTATTCTTCTTTAACAATTCTTTGGTAGAACGATTTGTGTGCTTAGGGTTGTCATTTTGCTGCATGACCCACGGTCTCATGAGATTCTGTTCACAGACAGAGGTCCTGACATTTTCCTTAAGAATTTGCTGGTGTAATTCAGAATTCATAGTTACATCAATGATGGCAAGCCATCCTGGCACAGATGCAGCAAAACAGGCCCAAACCATGATGCTACCACCACCATGTTTCACAGATGGATAAGGTTCTTATGCTGGAATGCAGTGTTCTCCAAACACAACACTTCTCATTTAAACCAAAAATTTCTATTTTGGTCTCATCTGTCCACAAAATTTTTTTTTTCCAATAGCCTTCTGGCTTGTCCATGGGATCTTTAGCAAAACTGCAGATGGGCAGCAATGTTCTTGTTGGAGAGCAGTGGCTTTCTTCTTGCAACCTTGACATGCACACCATTGTTGTTCAGTGTTCTCCTGATGGTGGACTTATGGACATTAACATTAGCCAATGTGAGAGAGGCCTTAAATTGCTTAGAAGTTACCCTGGGTTCCTTTGTGACCTGGCCGACTATTACACGCCTTGCTCTTGGAGTGATCTTTGATGGTCAACCACTCCTGGGGAGGGCAACAATGGTTTTGAATTTCCTCCATTTGTACACAATCTGCCTGACTGTGGATTGGTGGAGTCCAAACTCTTTAGAGATGGTTTTGTAAGCCTGATGAGCATCAACAACACTTTTTGTGAGGGCCTCAGAAATCTCCTTTGTTCTTGCCATGATACACTTCCACAAACATGTGTTGTGAAGAGTAGACTTTGATAGATCCCTGTTCTTTAAATAAAACAGGGCGCCCACTCACACCTGATTGTCATCCCATTGATTGAAAACACCTGACTCTAATTTCACCTTCAAACTAACTGCTGATTCTAGAGGTTCACGTGCTTTTGCCACTCACAGGTATGTAATATTAGATCATTTTCCTCAATAAATAAATGACCAAGTATAATATTTTTGTCTCATTTGTTTAATTGGGTTCTCTTTATCTACTTTTAGGACTTGTGTGAAAATCTGATGATGTTTTAGGTCCTATTTATGCAGAAATATAGAAAATTCTAAAGAGTTCACAAACTTTCAAGCATCACTGTATTTTGCAAACACTGGCACTATATTAAACGATAGCAGCAACTCATTAGATGTAGTCCACGCAACATATTTTCAAGCTCAATATGAGCATTGAGCTGATGATATGGGGGACAGGACAGGTCTAACATGACTAAAATGCAGGAATTTGCTGGGTATTTGTGTGAAAGGTGGCTTTCTGGGAAAAAGCTGGAATTAGCTAAGTGATGTGAAAGGTTCCTAGGTGTGAATATGTCAGCCCTGTGATTGTCTGGCAGCCTGTCCAGGGTGTCTCCCCGCCTGCTGCCCAGTGACTGCTGGGATAGGCTCCAGCATCCTGCGACCCCAATTGGGTTAAGCAACTTGGTTAATGGATGGATGGATGGATGTGAAAGGCAGATGTATCAACAATCCCAGGTTTTGAAACCCAATAAAATTCCAGAATTTTGGTGAGCAAGAGGCATCTGTCTCAGAGTCAGTCTCCGTTTCTCCTCATCTTTCTACAAGAAATGGCGAGTTGCATGTCTTCCCTTTTCTGTGCCCATCGCGCCCTTTCTGCCCTCCACCCATTGTCTATTTCCTTCATGTTCTCTCAGCCCCTTCTGTGACTCACTGTGACTGATAGTGAACATATGGAGCCATGACATCAGCTGACTGCTCTGCCCTCTGTGGAGAGGAGAATGAAGATGCACCGGGTCATTTGATTACACAACGTGCCCTGTGTGCTTTTGTGTGTAAGCCTGTGTCCTCAACAACGTTGCGAACATGAGTTTTGTCTCTAGTAAGAGTAACTTGTAAGTCTCCACCCCTGTAAGAAATACCACATTTTTCCCTCTCCACACTGCGTAATACTAGCCTAGCACCCAGATCTTCCTCATCCAGTCACTCTAATATACCCTTATCTGGCAGTAGAACGACATCTCCCCCTTAACTTTCTCCTTAGCCTCTACTTGTCATTGCCTCCACTTCTGTCTTTATTTTTAATTTTTTTGATATAACCTTTATTTAATCAGGAAGGTCTCATTGAGACAAGGAGTCTCAATTTAAGAGCACAGAACATGAAAGATGCTCTGTGTAAGTGAGTTAGCAACATGCCTGCTATGTAAGGTGTCATGCATCTCTGCTGTTGTCAACCTTCCCCTGTAGGCACTAGCAGTGGGGACTTCAACCATTTCCCTGATGATCCAGAGTTTGCTGACATCATTCAGAGGGCAGAACAAGCCATTGAGAATGGAGTCTTCCCGGAGAGGATTTCCCAGGGATCCAGTGGAAGTTACTTTGTCAAGGATCCCAAAGGGGTGAGGGATGTATGGATGAATGGATGGATAGAGTTGGTACGTGAAGGAAGGGTAGGAGAAGAAGAATATGTTCAGAGTGAACTAGAGAAAAGATGAAAAGATTTATTTAGAACTCTTTAAAAGGCTAGTTAACTAAGAATTTCTTGGTGGTTGGAGAGGTGCGGACACTGTTGGCCAAGTGAGGGGCTTCGCTGTATCCGTTGGGGGTTCAGTGCCTTGCTCAAATGCACTACAACTGTAATTGTTAAGAGTAAAGAGGGGCTCATTTATTGCTCAGTCATTGCTGTATTTCCATTTCATCCAGGTGTGTAAACTTGTAATCTTTTGGCGAAATTTGCTGTTTTGAATCCAAGATATGATTCGTGCAGATCTGAGAAATAATGCGGGGGGGTGAGAGCCTGCTGTCTCAAAGTGACTTCCTAGAAAGACAGTGGAGCGTGAACATCTGATGTTACGGATGCACGTTTGGATGCATTTGCATCGACTGTCAACAAAGCAGCAACCAATCAATTTGCTAGTCACAGTACAGTGCGAGCCCAGACCATCGGTCTGTGACCTGCTGTATGGAAAAGGCCAAAACGAAGTTGCCACAGTGTCAGCCACCAAACTATAGAGAAGGCGTCAACTTGAAAACCGAAAAATACCTGCCAGTCAGAATGCCTGAGATAAGAGATCAAACTTGAGGTAACAAGAATTGTTAGCAATGTGTGACCACTGACAAACACCAATGGCAGCAGAGTCCGCTAGAAAAGCGATGGCGGAGTCCGCGGTGGTGTAGCGGTCTAAGCATCGGCTCTGTGTCGATGCAGTTGCCCACTGGGGACTGGGGTTCGCGCCCCGGTCTCGTCAGATCCGACTATGGCCGGACTCGACGAAGCAGCGATCATTGGCAACGCTGTCTTCGGGAGGGGGGCGGAGTCGGCTTGTGTTCGTCACGTGAATGCGTCTCTGTGTGTGTCGGAAAAACAGTGGTTCGGCTTGGAGTCGCCTTGTCACGAAAGTGGCGAGGCGGTCTCCTTCGAGACTGCCGGCCGGAGAGATGCAGTTGGCGAACGCATACAGTGCGAGGGTGGGTGTTTGAATTAAAATAGGGATCGATTGGCCACTAAATTGGGAGAAAAAGGGAAAAATCAGAAATAAATTTATAAAAAAAAAAAGAAAAGCGATGGCAGCAGAGCAAGTATGGCTGCCAACCATCTGGCAGTGCTCAGGAGAGCAAAGGCAGATGGCTGAAAAGGGCAACGATGAGGCATACGGCAAAACAGCAAAAGCGGGCCCTTGAGACACACTGGTCCAGGCCAAGATGAAAAAATAAGGACAGACTCCTTTAGCCCCCCCCCCCCACCAGTCCTAAAGCATAGGATACTCCTTCATATTCACATTTGTAATTTTTTATTCACATTTTAACATGGTTTCTAGCACAGAGTGGATATGGAGAGTAATAATTTTGAAAATAATTGCAATTACTTGTGTACCTGGTGGAACTGCCCTTTGTTAATTTTCTTTGTAAATGTGAGCATATCATATGTAAAGGTACATTTGCACTTAATAGATTAAGAGCTTGTTCTTTATTTTGCTCAATCTTGTAATTTTGTTAGCTTGTGACCAGCACAAGAGTAATCCTAAAAGATGTCAGAAATGAGCATTTAGTAGCTTATGTTTCCTAAATAAATGTTTTGGGGAGCATACCCCCAGAACTCCCGACTGGGTCTATGTTTTTCTCTGGTCATGCATCCTTCTCACCCTTTTCATCCCTAACCCGTTTGCATGCCAGTTCATCAAGCAATTTTAACAGGTAGTTGAAACTGACAATGCTGGCAGACTGGCAGCAGGTGTGTATAACTTCTTGGTCAGTGCTGCAATGCATTTTTGGAGGAGAACTAAACGGCCGAATTAGTGAGGAATAGAGGCAAGAGGAAATTAAAAGTGATGGAAAAGGGGGAAGAGTGGTCAGAGTGCAGGAGTTTAGGAGGGCTTCATCCTGAATAATGCAGCTAGCGATGGCTCTATTGATAACAGATATCCAGTGTATGTGACTAGCATCACATTAACAAGCTCAGTGTATACCGCAGGGAGAAAGAAGCATTTTAGTAGAGTCACGCTCAATTTTTTTTCTTGCCCTTTCTATCGCTTCTGTTATGTTAGGTGATGTGGCCAAAATGTTATATCATATTTCAGAACTTTTGATTGTAACAGTATCTATAGTCATTCTTCTTGTCATGTGATTTGGAAAAAAATGATTTAAGCATACAAAACCCCTGTGGAAATGCAATGCCATGCAGACATTTTAAGGGGCAAGAGTCATTGTCAGCAAAAGGGCATACTGATCCCTAGGGGAATATTTTTGTCAATGTTGTTCAGTAATACTGCTATACTGTTTGAATAAGCTGTTATGCGTTTTCCTCCAGGTTGTACTTATGTAGCCATTTTGAGCTTATCGCCAGTGATGTGTTTGAATTCAGTGCCAAGGTTTTTATTTCAGTGTGTCTTTGTTTTTAGCTTACAGCAGACTCTGTAGTCTTTTACCACATGTAAGCCGAAACTGCCATGATTTCATATTGATTCACTGATTTCACTCCTTCCATTCATACACGTCTCTTTTTGGATATAACTTGTGTAGTCTCAGCTCAGTGGTTTCAACATTTTCATTGTTACAGAATTATCCACTTTCTATTCCATTGTACTCTGCGTTAATCCTTTTTGGTCTAATTGGATGCTGGCCTGTCTTCCCACAGAAAATCATTGGCGTTTTCAAACCAAAGTCAGAGGAGCCTTACGGCCACCTGAACCCCAAATGGACCAAATACTTTCATAAGGTAACCAGTTTCACATGATTTATGATTTTAAGAAACTGATGGAAAAAATATAAACAGAGAAAATTATATTAAGAATGCCCCTGAATATTTTAAAAATCTTTTCTCTTCTCCTTTCCCCTGTCTGCTCTCCTTCTCACTCCTACCCTCCTCACCCCTTGTCTGTTTCTATCTGTCATTCCTCCTCATGTCCTTTCCTCTCTCTAGCTATGCTGTCCGTGTTGTTTTGGTCGAGGCTGCCTGTTGCCAAATCAGGGCTACCTCTCGGAGGCTGCTGCCTCTCTGGTTGACACCAAGCTGGGCCTGGGGGTGGTCCCCAAAACCAAGGTGGAGATCTTTTTACTGGTGTCTTCCTGTGTGTATATGCTAGAAACCATGTCAATAATCTAAAGGTAAAATTATGCTTCTGTGTAGAATCTACGGAGAGCTTATCCTGTTGCCTTACACAAGTGGCCCACGTGGTTGTCAGCAGTCATACTTGTGCGCTGGTGTGTCTGCTTCGTTCTGCAATTATACTGCCAAAACGCTAGTTAGCGGTGGGTTTCTATGCCACTGTGTTGAGTTTCTCATAGAGAGCAGAAGAAGTTTCTTTGTGCACTTCAAACATTGGTGACTGAAACAGAGCAGATTATGTTGGAGTTGGAGCTAATAAATATTGAACAACAGTTACTTGTGCTGAAATTCATGCAACGCAGAAAAGAGAAGACATTGGAGGAGATGGAGTGTACAAATGTGCATATTTGCAAACTTCCTCAATTAATCTCTCCTCGATTTGGTCCATGGTTACTGTTTGGTGAAGAAGCAGCAGAAGAACAAGAAGAAGCAATTGGAAATGCGTAGGAGGAAATGAGGTGCTACCAAGCGGCCCAATCACAATTGTTGTGGTCTGTGTAACCGCACGTTGGCGCAATGTGTAGTTATATTTTTGGAGAGGTGCACGGCAGGCCCTGCCGTAACTTCCAGCGTAGGATACATGTCTACCGGTGGCGGCTGGCCAGTACAGGGCGCTGGGTCGCCACCCCCTTCAAATATCATTCATTCATTCATTCATCAGCCGCTTCTCCGGGGTCGGGTGGTGGTGGCAGCAAGCTAAGTAGGGCACTCCAGACGTCCCTCTCCCCAGCAACGCCCTCCAGCTCCTCCTGGGGGATCCCAAGGTGTTCTCAGGCCAGATTGGACATGTAGTCCCTCCAGCAAGTTATACGTCTACCCCGGGGTCTCCTCCCAGTTGGCTGTGCCCGGTAAACCTCCAAAAGAAGGCACCCAGGAGGCATCCTAATCAGAGGCCCGAACCACCTCAACTGGATCCTTTCAATGTGAAGGAGCAGCGGCTCTACTCCAAGCTCCCTTCGGCTGTCCGAGCTCCTCACCCTATCGCTAAGGCTGAGCCCAGACACGCTACAGAGGAAACTCATTTCATCCGCTTGTATCCACGATCTCACCCTTTTTGTCGCTACCCAAAGGTCATGACCATAGGTGAGGGTTGGAACGAAGATTGACTGGTAAATTGAGAGCTTTGCCTTCCGGCTCAGCTCCTTCTTCACTACAACGGTCCAGTACAACGTCCACATTACTGCTGATGCTGCGCCAATCCGCCTGTCAATCTCCCGCTCCATCCTACCCTCACTCGTGAACAAGACCCCGATATACTTGAACTCCTTCACTAGAGGCAACAACTCATCCCCAACCTGGAGGGAGCAATCCACCATTTTCCGGTAGAGAACCATGGCCTCAGACTTGGAGGTGCTGACTCTCATCCCAGCCATTTCACACTCAGCTGCAAATGTCACCTTCAGATATCAAGAGATGAAAATCTACTTAAACATGTTAAATATAATTAAGTTGTATAATGCAAGTAATTATGAAATAAAAGTGTTTTTCACTCTGTGAGCGCCTGTTAGCAGCCATTAAATATTGGTTCCAAATGGTATTTGGTTGATTTCTGTCTGAATACTTATACTTCCTGGATGAAGGGTGCCAGCCAAACGATACCTTATGTAATAGTCCAGTCAAAATGGGCAAAAGGTCAGAAAAAATTAGTAAAAGGGTAAAAATTGGTGTATGCACGGCTCTCAGTAGCCTTGATAACATACTAAAAGTCCCCATGTATCCTCCTTTTGCTTTCACCGTTATGGCGTCATGATGTCATATGTTATATTTACATGAGAAATGGCCTCATTGGAGATGTATTTTAGTATACACAAGTATATTTTATTTGATTATTTTTGACTAAACGGCCATATAATGTCTTCTCGGAACACAGTTCTGCAGATTGTGGAAGATATTCTGCAAGTTTTTGAAGTAACTCATCAATTGTGTATTGGCATTCATAATTTTCACTCAGGTATGAGAACAGTTCTTCATGTGCCTCGGCCAAAGCGTTGTCTTGTGGACGGCCTGGCTTATGTTCTGATGGCAATTTGAAGAAATTTGCATAACATTTGCCATGGTACTTGGCTTCAGCAGCCACCAAGTCAAACACGGAATCAACTTGCGAAAGTACTATGTGTACCCATTCGTCATTGTGTTCATCTGCTGCTTTGGCAATAGTGTTTTTACAGGACATTGTTCATACTTCGTGTATACTTTTCTGCCTGCCAAAAGGCTTTTTTGTTTCCGCTGTTATGTCACAGTCATCACCACAAAACAAGCAGTGTTGTTTAAAGTGGAATGGTGGCAGTGATGATCTGAGGGTTTTTTGTTTTTTTGGAGAAGGATGAAGCGCAGACACAATACTAGATTGACGTGTATAGTTTTTACGACATATTTTGTGCATATAAATGGATGAAAGGCCAGTCAACCTCTCTGCGATTCCGTCCCCTTGCTGCACGCTGCTTTTTCGAATGGTATCCAGTCCTCTAGTCACAGTAACTGCCTCCTCTGCTAAGAGTTCTTCATCACACAGAGTGCAAATGCTGACCTCATCCATGACAACAGTGTTTACTTTTCTGAATCTTCACTTCTTGACATACCCTGAAAAACATGGAAAAAAACATCCTGATACTGTGAAAGATTAAGAAAAAACAACTTGAAGCTCAATTAGGACATATTTACAACATGACATCATGACACCACGATGGCATCATGACGTCATGATATAACATGTTTCATTTTGAAGCAGTCTCTTTTTTCAAACAATGAAGATAGCGCTGCAAAGAGGTAAATGATGAACTCGTGTGGACTGTATTTCTTAGCTCAAACACTATTTTCAACATCAGTGACACTCATGACATCATGATGTCATAACAGGAAAAGCTGAAGGAGGATACAAGGGGACTTTTAGTGTGTTGTTGAGGATGGTTAAAGGATTGCATCCAGCAATTTTCAGCTTTTTACTCATTTTTTCCGACCTTGGCGAAAAAATGACCTGATATTATTGGACTGTAAGCCCTCAAACTTTTGGTGAGCAGTGACCTGAGGCTGCTGTCTTAATTGTTTTTTTTTTCAGATTTTCCATGGGGCACAGTTCTGTGCACCCCAGACACTCCAACTTTTATTGGCAGTGAATTGGTATTGTTTTAATGTTTTTTGATCTAATGTGATTGGACAGTTCTCATGGCTGTCAATCATGTTCACACCCACCATGACGCCTCGTCTTGACTGTCGAGCATCCACCGTCTAGGAACCCTGATAAAATCCATTGTCCTTCTTAATAACTCTGTGACTGTGTGTCAGCAGCTGTCAGGTGTGCTGTGCCAAGGTAAATTGTGCCCCCCCCCAAAAAAAAATTAGCACCAGCCACCACTGGTATGCATGCCTATGCTGGACCCCTGGCGTCGATTCTACGCAGAAGCATGAATCACGCCTTAGGCTACAACAGGCAGCCATTCTCTGTCTGTGAAATGAAAGTGTTTTGAATTGTGACAAAATTAATCAAATTGAATACTAATGAATTTGAGTAGAGTGCCCCTGAAACTGAGCAGCACTTCTTGTACAAGTTTTGTAGATGGATGTCGGGACTGGTGTAATTTTGGTTCTGAGATTCGGGTTCCCCCATATTGTAGGTGAAGCACTCCAACACTGTAGTCACTTGGTTATTAAATAGTAATATGTGAACATTTGTGTGCTATTTGCCATTGTAATTATTTCTTTAAAACCATGCCGAGCCAAAAGGACGGTTTTTCTAGTATATACATCTTTTAAGCTAAAGAAGTTTCCCTTCTCTAGTAGGACCGGCCACAACTAAATACATACCAAGGAAGGACTGGTTTAAACTTATGGCTCTTCTCCATCAGGTGGTATATCTAGCCAGCGACACGTTCCACTACAGCGCCATTGACCGAGCAAAGTCCAGGGGGAAGAAATATGCCTTAGAGAAGGTCCCTAAGGTGGGACGACGATTCCACAGAGTGGGCTTGCCACCCAAGGTAACAGAGGATGACCTTCTCTTAAGATCAAATGGCTTCAGCCTTGCTTGTTTCAAGATGTGTCTTTGCTGGGGAAGTTGGGCTTGCTCGTTTCTCTATTTTATTGTCTTTGTTTTTGTTTGCTCCTGTTATGTGCTGCTGTTCTTATGAATATACTATGTGTTGCATTTTATTTCTCTTTTGTTAATTTCTCATTTTGCAGTTGTTTTAAAATGTATTATACGAAGTATCATAGTACTCGTATGTACTACTAATATTACGATGTAACTGATTGGATGTCAAAATTGTTGCCTTTTCGGGGCATCCAGGTGTCATGGCGGTCTATTCCGTTGCCTACCAACACGGGTCTCGCCGGTTCTAATCCCCGTGTTACCTCCGGCTCGGTCGGGCGTCCCTACAGACACAACTGGCCATGTCTGTGGGTGGGAAGCCCAATGTGGGTATGTGTCCTGGTTGCTGCACTAACGCCTCCTCTGGTTGGTCGGGGCACCTGTTCTGAGGGGAAGGGGGAACTGGGGGGAATAGCGTGATCCTCCCACGCGCTATGTCTCCCTGGCGAAACTCCTCACTGTCAGGTGAAAAGAAGCGGCTGGCGACTCCACACATGTATTGGAGGAGGCATGTGGTAGTCTGCAGCCCTCCCTGGATAGGCAGAGGGGGTGGAGCAGTGATTGGGACGGCTCCGAAGAGTGGGGTAATTGGCCAAGTACAATTGGGGAGAAAAGGGGGGGGGGGCAAAAAAAAGTTGTCTTTTCCATGGCATATGATGTTAAATGACTTTACATTAGGAAATGAAATATAATGGTGTAGAATTGTTGGTGAGTGGAGGTTTCCAGCTTTCAACAACAGCTGATGCTGCCTCAGCAAAAGACAGAAAAGGAAATACTTTTTTTTCACATTTTCTTGCTGCTTCCTATGAAGACAGGTCTATTCAAACATAGGAAGCCTAAATGTCACCTCAGTTGAAATTGATGTCTGCTTTCTCACAGCAAATACTTCTTTGCTCTTGTATTATACGTATATGATTGCATTGTCAGTGTGAGTTTAAGCGATTAGGTGCGATGTGGACATATGGTGTTGTTCCCCATCTCTCCGCTGAGACTGGTTTGTGCCACCACTTTCCTTTGTGAAAGTCTTTGCAGGGTCTATAAATACAGCTGTGAAGGCCTGTAAATTATTACCTCATAACCCTTAACGTCATTGTTCCATAAATCCACCTGAAGGTGGAAGGATGCAGTGCTGGTTTGTGTGTGAGCGTTCAAAGCATTATGTGTGAACATTGTCTTTTTACCGTGTTTACCTGTTTTTATACAATGGGATGGGAATGTAAAGCCCTCTGAAAGCATAACTGTTGTTTAAAGATACAGATAAATGTGACATGTGTGATATATCTAATCTTGTCTGGTGATTTCCAGGTGGGCTCATTTCAGCTGTTTGTAGAGGGTTACCACGAAGCAGACTATTGGCTGAGACGTTTCGAGGCGGAGCCGCTGCCAGAGAACATCAGGAAGCAGCTGCAGTCACAGTTTGAGAGGCTGGTGGTGTTGGACTATGTGATCAGAAACACAGGTATGTCAGGTGAAAGTGAGTGAGAGAGAGAATGTACTATGTACTCCAGGGTGTGTCTTCTCTGTTTGCAATCAAAAGCAGTGTGCTCAGGCAATAGACACACCATTGTGTAGTGGTCCAAAAGCCATCGTTTCATGGGCCTCATGCAGAATGAAGCGCTGCAAATGTCAGAAATAATACCTGCACCTAGTTAAACAGCTGGAAGCCACGACCAGCAGCGCAGCCTGTTTAATTCTATTGGATGGGGGTTGCTACTGGGCTGAAGTACAAATGGAAAGACTGAGGGCAGACGTTTTGAATCGATGCTATAGGGCATTTTGAGCCCAAAGATGACTTATGGGTAAAAAAAGAAATTGTGAGAGGAAGCTTTATGATTGAATTAAATGATCAAATTATAATAAGCATTTTTACAGCTGTGTGACAATAACTCAGTTCACGAGTCCATGGAAAAATATTGAAGCTCATCCAGCATAATCTCTATCCATCTATTCATCATATAGTTACAAGGCAAAATGGAACTGACTTTTATTTTCTCAATTATTTAAAAGATAATTTTTTAAGCAACTTTTTCTAAAAGTTGGTGGGAGTGGTTTAAGGCCTTTTTCTTAGTTTGTGCTGTTGTTGTGAGGGCACACAGCTCACATGATCTAAGATAATGATAGTTCAAACAGATGAATAATTTATCATGTTTCTCTCTTGAATGCAAATATGCCTGTCTTATACTTTGATTTCTTCTCCTACACACTTTTTATTTTTATCTTTCGCTTCCTCAGACCGAGGGAATGATAACTGGTTAATCAAGTATGAAAAACCAGGGGGAGGGGAAGAAGCAAAGGTGAGATTATAATTATGTGTGGCATACACACACACATACACACACACACACACACTTAGCTGACCCCCCCCCCCCCCCCCCATCTGTGGGAGTTGTCATGTTTGTTGGGGATGAATGACATAATGGCTTCAGTATAAACCAGGACTTGTCAAAGTCCAGACGTTGGTCCACATCAGTACCGAACGGCAAGTCAATCTGGACCCAGCCCATACCTCGTGTTATGAATACAATACATTATGAAGTGCAACATTTTCTGTTTTGGGTTGTTGCTGCCAACGTCACGCATGAACGTTACAACGGAGAATTTGCTTTAGAGGTGGTGCGAAGATTTAATTGCACTTACAGTAATGTAACGAGTGTAGTTGTCGTCAACTCAAGTAATGCTGTCGTCACGTCACCTGGTTCACTGTCTCTCCTCTGCTTTGCTCTGTGTGTGTGTGTGTGTGTGTGTGTGTGTGTGTGTGTGTGTGTGTGTGTGTGTGCGTGTGTGTGTGTGTGCGTGTGCGCGCACATGCATGTGTTAGGGGTAGAGCCAATCAGAGACAGAGTAGGGCGGGTCTTTGAAATTAACATTTGGATCAGTGTCTCCGACTGTCAATCACACCTTTGTGCCAAGGTTCAAGCAACTAATTTCAGGCAAACAAGGCCATTTCTCCCACTAAGCTCAAATGCACCCCCCCCCCCACACACACACACACACACTTTTTCTCCCCAATTGTACTTGGCCAATTACAATTACCCCACTCTTCCGAGCCGTCCTGGTCACTGCTCCGCCCCCTCTGCCGATCCGGGGAGGGCTGTAGACTACCACATGCCTCCTCCAATACATGTTGAGTCGCCAGCCACTTCTTTTCGCCTGACAGTGAGGAGTTTCACCAGGGGGACGTAGCGCGTGGGAGGATCACACTATTCCCCCCCAGTTCCCCCCTCCCTCCAGAACAGACACCCTGACCTACCAGAGGAGGCGCTAGTGCAGCAACCAGGACACATACCCACATCTGGCTTCCCACCCACAGACACAGCCAATTGTGTCTGTAGGAATGTCCGACCAAGTCGGCGGTAACACAGGGATTCGAACCAACGATCCCTGTATTGGTAGGCAATGGAATAGACCGCTGCACTCCCCATACGCCCCAGGCTCGAATGTATTTTGACTGAACTTGAATGTATGTTGCTTAAAACTTTCAAGTGAGTTGATTATATGTTATTTTGTTATCGCCAATCGTTCCGGACCTCTGACCTTGAATAAAAAATCACGTGCAGACCTTTGAGTAATAAGTTTGAGAACCCCTGGTATAAACGATGCATGCATGTCATTAGTCATTAAGTGTACAAAGACTTAAGCCGTATGCTCTTCATCTCTAATACAGACACACAAACTAATATATATATAGTTTGTGTATATATAAAATATAAACCATTCTTCACGCTGCTGCCTGTGCAGGGACTTATTTTATATCCTTGGGTAGAATAAACAGAAACCACAGTGACAGTTCAAGTTACATAGCAACCAAAATACCACCTCTCTGTATAACATCATGTTGTTATTCACAGATAAATGAGCAAAGGTTCTCATCCATCTGCAATCAATCAACCCTTTGGACACTGATCAATACATGTCTGGTTATCGGTCATTTAGTGTTGAGTCAGCTATTGGTGATGATGACTTATTCCGGTTTCCTTCTTCCTTCTTCACTGATGCAGGACATCGAGTGGCCTGAGAACAGTACAGACTCCTGTATCAAGATTGCAGCCATAGACAATGGTCTAGCCTTCCCCTTTAAACACCCTGATGAATGGAGAGCCTGTAAGTTGGTGCTGATATTGTAAAGCCTAGTGATTCTTGATTCTTTTTTGTCTGTCTCTATCTCTTTTTATCAGTCTCTTTCTCTTTCTGTCTGTCTGCCTTGTTTGTTTATTCTCTCTCTTGAGTTATCTTGGCTCTATATGTTTGGGTAGGAGAAGTATTGATTCAGTAGCACTGAATCTCCAGTGAGCCTGCCTGTATGGAGTCCACTCTATCAAGGCTTCCTCCATTCCCTTTCCCTCCTCTCTTCTAATCATCTTATCCTTCATACTACATGGGCACCTGATGAGTAGCACAAGTGCAAGGCTGCCGTCAATGTGATAGTAAAAGTATATTGGTTGTTTTGTTTTGTTTAGTTTTTTTTTGTGGTTAAGGACCATTTCACTGTGTTGTAGTAGCTTATATCTGTACCTCTGTGATCTCTCCCAATCCCAGACCCATTCCACTGGGCTTGGCTGCCCCAAGCCAAGGTGGCCTTCTCCCAGGAGACCAGGGACCTGGTGCTGTCCCGCCTCTCTGATATGAATTTTGTCCAGGACCTCTGTGAGGACCTCTATGAGATGTTTAAGGTGTGTATTTGCAACTCTAGTTTCTGTGCATTTCTCTCTCTCTCTCTCTCTCTCTCTCTCTCTCTCTCTCTCTCTCTCTCTCTCTCCCCCCCCCCTCTCCCTCCCCCCACGCACTGCTTTTTTGATCACATGTCTCTGCATCATTTGAGGCTTGGTGATGGATGATGATGGAGGCTCTGTGTGTGTGTGTGTGTGTGTGTGAGAGAGAGAGAGAGAGAGAGAGAGAGAGAGAGAGAGAGAGAGAGAGAGAGAGAGAGAGAGAGAGAGAGAGAGAGAGAGAGAGAGAGAGAGAGAGAGAGAGAGAGAGAGAGAGAGAGAGAGAGAGAGAGAGAGAGTGTGAATTAGGGTATCTGTATTAATCTGAGGTTAGGAATCTCTCTCTGTCAAGACCCAAGACTCTCTAGTTTAGGTGTCTGCCTATGTAACAATCAAATTCCTATAATAGCGGTAGAGCTTTAGATTAGATTCCTTACTAAAAATGGCATTCAAAAGCCTAACAATTATTGATACAAAATAATGCAATTGATAAAACAGGTACAAAGATATTGGGAGTTATGCTCTGTAACCTAGCATGCTAGAGCTACCCACCTGGACTACTGTGTGAGGACTTTTTTTTTTTTTGGCTTCCTTGCCCCCCCCCCCTCCTTTTTTTTCTCCCCAGTTGTATCCGGCCAGTTACCCCACTCTGTCTTGGTTGCTGCTCCACCCCCCTCTGCTGATCCGGGAAGGGCTGCAGACTACTACATGTCTCTTCCATTACATGTGGATCACCAGCCGCTTCTTTTCACCTGACAGTGAGGAGTTTTGCCAAGGGGACGTGGCATGTGGGAGGATCACACTATTCCCCCCAGTTCCCCCTCCCCCCGAACAGGCACCCTGACCAACCAGAGGCGCTAGTGCAGCAACCAGGACACATGCCCACATTGGGCTTCCCACCCACAGACACAGCCTATTGTGTCTGTAGGGATGCCCAACCAAGCCGGAGGTAACACGGGGATTCAAACCAGCGATCCCCGTGTTGGTAGGCAACGGAGTAGACCGCCACACCACCCAGATGCCTCCTTTTTTCTTTTTCTTTTTTAACTAGGAGCAAAAACAAGCAGTCCAGAAATGAACTAACTGTTAGATATGTATCTTTGTCTAAAAAAAATTAGAAAAGATATTTATTCTGACCCAACCTGAAAAACAACAACCCCACATTTAATTGTAGACTGTGACATGGAGCTATGTCAAGGGGACTTCTCCCTCATGGTCTTTCTGTCTTCTGCAGACCGATAAAGGTTTTGATAAAACCATGTTTGAGAGGCAGATGTCGGTGATGAGGGGGCAGGTGAGTTGAGCTCCTTTTGGAATTTCTAAATCAAACATTTCAAGACATGATTTTGTTTATTTTATGATTTTGTTTATTCTGATAGACTGAACATTATTGTGGAACCACCATCAGTTGTGTATGGATTCAAACCTTTATATTTTGGGGTGTGTAACCTTCATTGTGTATTTACGGCTTCTCCACCACATTCTCTTTCCCCTGTATTCTTCATTTTCTGACCCATTATCTTTTTGACCTTTGCCTTTACCTGCCGTCCTCCCTTCCTCCACATCTATTCCTCTACTATGCCTACCTTGCTATTTTTACTCTTATCATTCCACTCTTCCATACTTAACATTTGCATGCATTTTCCCTTTATTTCCCTGGCGCTTTGGCCCTCTCCACCTTTACATTTTACCCCACCCCCAACCCCCCTAAGGTGTTGAACCTGAGCCAGGCACTGAAGGACGGGAAGAGCCCCATCCAGCTGGTGCAGATGCCCCGGGTAGTGGTGGAGCGCAGCAGATCTGGTGGCCAGGGTCGCGTGGTCACACTGGGCAATGCCTTCACCCAAACGTTTCATTGCAAGCGCCCCTTCTTCTCGTCCTGGTAGACGAAGAGCTGGTGTGTGTGTGTGTGTGTGGGGGAGGGGGGGTCAGCTTTCAACCATCACCTCTGCTCTTTCCTGGTCTCTCTCTAGGAATCAAGAGAGATAAAGGAGCATGAGAGTATTACTGTTGACATTGATTGTATTTCCTGTTAGGCAGGTAGTTATGGGAGACAGAGTGTAAGAGGTCACGGCAGTAGAAGCAAGGGTTTGAGAAAGTAATGGGCTCGAGATCTTGGCTCTCCCTGTGAAGGGTAAAGAGCGTCAAGTGGAGAGGCCTGATGGAAGGAGGGAGTTAGAGAGACTGGCATACCATTGTCTGTATGCCTTGTGGATGCCATGGTGACTTGATTGGAGAATTGGCTTTTCCAACAGGCATGGGCTTTGTTTATTGTTTTAAAGTGTGTGTGTGTGTGTGTGGGGGGGGGCTTTTACCCATCCAAAGCACCCACTAAAGCGTCTTGCAAAGTCTCCTTGATGAGGCTCACGGCCAAAGAACCAGCGCTTATACAGCACCGTCTGTAGTAACAGACCTTTTGAGTTTTAAAAACATTTAAAAGAATCTCAAATCTTTCATGGACCAGTTTCTCAGTATCCCTAGAAACTGCACTTTTGTTTAACACAAGGTTGCTCCTTGTCCATGGTAAAGTCCTCATTAAGTGTCTTGTTTGCCCTTCAAGAGATTTTTGCTGAAATTGGCGTATACTTGCACTGTTGGTAGTATTGTACTAACTCCCCACCCAAGGCAAGAGGACTTATTTAAAGGGACCCTAATTGCTTTTTGACCAGGCATTTGTTTTCAAAACCACAGCTGTCCATCCAACGCAAACCCAGTGTCTTCAACTCTCACTACTGCCAAATTCTTTTTTTTTTTTTAAAGATAGACTATTGAAAAAAGGCTTCAGGAAAAGAATGTTGTCAAAACTTGAACTTGAACTTTGGGGGTACAGAAGGAACAAGACTTAACATGTTGCTTGAATGTCAAGTTTACGGTTTCTATATAGATTCTTGATCCAAAACATTTCAATACAATGGACTGCCGTCAAAATAGAATTGTCTTGTTAACAATGAATGTACTTATTGTTGGACATTTATTTAATTGCCGGCAGGCAGCTTGATGATGAACTTTGTGGTATGGGGGGGTATCTCACCCTTCTCCTTTACAATACAGTACATATATGAGGGAAAAAAATAATAATTGAAGAAACTATCACACTCAATGCCGTTTTCTTATGAATGCATTTTGAAGTTTTTATTCAAACTGAATGATTGTATGAGAAGAATTGTGTAAATGACACAAATAAATAAGATTTAGGACATGAATTGCTTTGGTTTGGTTAATGTTGGTTGCATGACATTAAGATTACAGTTGCATATATTTAAGTTTAAGTAAGAGGTACAGATGAAATGGTGCTTGTACTGACTGGCTAGACAGGGGGACTGACCTGGGAAGGATGTGCAGCAAGTTAAGGTGATGAAGGATAGAAATGGAAATGTGCTGACAAGTGAGGAGAGTGTGTTGAGAAGGTGGAAGGAGTACTTTGAGGGGCTGATGAATGAAGAAAATGAGAGCAAGAGAAGGTTGGATGATGTGGGGATAGTGAATCAGGAAGTTCAGTGGATTAGCAAGGAGGAAGTGAAGGCGGCTATGAAGAAGATGAAGAGTGGAAAGGTGGTTGGTCCAGATGACATATCTGTGGAGGCATGGAGATGTTTAGGAGAGATGGCAGTGGAGTTTTTAACTAGATTGTTGTAACCCAATCTTGGAAAGAGAGGATGCCTGAGGACTGGAGAAGAAGCATACTGATACCGATTTTCAAGAATAAGGGTGGTGTGCAGAACTGTAGCAACTACAGAGGTATAAAGTTGATCAGCCCCAGCATGAAGATATGGGAAAGAGTAATAGAAGCTAGGTTAAGGGGAGAGGTGATGATTAGTGAGCAGCAATAAGATTTCATGCCACTACAGATGCGATGTTTGCTTTAAGAATGTTGATTGAGAAGTATAGAGGAGGCCAGAAGGAGTTCCATTATGTCTTTGTGGATTTAGAGAAAGCATATGACAGGGTGCTGAGAGAGGAGGTGTGGTATTGTATGAGAAAGTCAGGAGTGGCAGAGAAGTATGTAGGAGTGGTGCAGGATATGTATCAGGGCAGTGTGACAGTGGTGAGGTGTGCGGTAGGAATGACAGTTGTGTTCAAGGCGGAGGTGGGATTACATCAAGGATCAGCTCTGAGCCCTTTCTTGTTTGCAGTGGTGGTGGACAGGTTGACAGACAAGATCAGGCAGGAGTCTCCATGGACTGTGATGTTCATGGATGACATTGTGATCTGTAGTGAGAGTAGGGAGCAGGTTGGGGAGAGCCTGGAGAAGTGGAGGTATGCACTGGAGAGAAGAGGAATGAAAGCCAGTAGGAGCAAGACGGAATACATATGCGTGAATGAGAGGGAGGACAGTTGAATGGTGAGGATGCAAGGAGTAGAGGTGACGACGTATGAGTTTAAATACTTGGGGTCAACTGTACAAAGTAACGGGGAGTGCAGAAGAGAGGTGAAAAAGAGAGTGCAGGCAGGGTGGAGCAGGTGGAGAAGAGTTTCAGGAGTGATTTGCGACAGAAGGGTACCAGCAAGAGTTAAAGGGAAGGTTTACAAGATGACTGTGAGACCAGCTGTATGGTTTGGAGACAGTGGCACTGATGAAAAGACAGGAGGTGGAGCTGGAGGTGGCAGAGTTGAAGATGCTAAGATTTACACTGGGAGTGATGAAGAATGACAGGATTAGGAACAAGTATATTAGAGGGACAGCTCAGGTTGGACGATTTCGAGATAAAGCAAGAGAGGCAAGATTGAGATGGCTTGGACATGTGTGGAGGAGAGATGCTAGGTATATTGGGAGAAGGATGCTGAAGATGGAGCTGCCAGGGAAGAGAAAAGCCAAAGAGGAGGTTTATGGATGTGAGGGGAAGACATGCAGGTGGCTGGTGGCATGACGGAGGAAGCTGCAGAGGTCAGGAAGAGATGGAAACGGATGATCTGCTGTGGCGACCCCTAACGGGAGCAGCCAAAAATAGTAGTAGTAGTAGACAGATGAAATGGCGCTATAATAGCTTGAGCTGAAGGTGTAATTTTAATAACTGCTGAGATATGGTATCATTTGAATAAATCCCATTTGAATGGACGGTTGGGAGTCTCTACATTACCACTGTTGTTAAACGGTAATCGGGAATTGTTACAGCCTTTGTAGACCTTCGGCAAGAAGTTGAAGCAGAATGAAGAAATCCATTGAGAGGCTGTTATGGTGATGTGATGAAAGAAGCTGCAGCTGTATTTGTTTTCATTGACTTGCGGCAAAACCATTGGACTTGCAGTTCAGATGACTAACTAGCTATTGACAGGTAGGCTAGGCTGTAATGCCCAAGGCTGAGGTGAGCTATTTTTAGCCACTGAATAGAAAAAGCTGACTGAACACTGTGTACCTTCCACCTAATGGGGGAAAGAAAAAAAAAGTACTTCAGTACAACATGTGTGGTATTAGAATACAGGAAAGATGTTGGTGCGCCAAAAAGATAATCAATTTATGCATAGTTAAAATATAAAATACAGTTGCTGGTTGCTCAAAGACTACAGATTAAAACAGGAATGCAAAATGGACTTTAATTTGAATTCAGCAAGCTTTTGTCTGTAGGAGTGTCCTCTGAAGTTAAAATCGAACATCAACATTTAATTCCTCCCCAGTTGATGTATTTATAGTACAAACAGTGACCCATGTTTATTGTAAGTGTTGTGCCCTAGGTCTCCTGTAGCATGTTATGGCCGGCTGAATTCTTTCTGGCTTTGCAGAATATTCCTTGTTATTTGAGGCTGGTCTCGCTCACCCGAGTCTCTTATACCCTTTACTAATGCTGATTTGAAGAGCAGTGCTAACACCCTTCAACACTGCCTGCAACATAATGAAAACACTATGCAAACCAATGATCTTAGGCCTGTTGAGAAAGCAGCAAGAGCGAATAGTTCACAACTACTAGGTTAATTGACACAACACATAATACGTCACCGTATTCACCATAATACAAGTGGAATTATTGCATCCATGCAAACTAGTGCTGGTGATAGTATTGATGATTTTAATGTACAGGGTGGATAGGTTTGAGGCTATGGTTCACAACACTCATAGTGAACATAATGCATTACCTCCCCTATGTGGCCCCTGTTCCTTCCAATACACATGCAAACAAACTCGTGTGCACACAAATACACACTTCTCTCACAATGTGTTTCTCCCCAGCCGTGACACTAACAGCTCTGGCCGAGGCCAGTGAGTCTACCCCCCCCCCCCTTTGTTTAGACGTGGGTTGGGTAAACAGGCTGGCTGGGCTGCGCGCAACTGTAGAGTAAAGAGAGCACATACTGAAACGTGATGCAACATCACATGGATGCATTTCAGCAGAATTGTGCACGTTGCCTTGCTTAAGACTGCCCCCCAGAGGAACACTGTCCTCACGCCACTCATTGGGCAATATCTCCAATGTAACAATGTCATATTTGAAGGATTTGTGCATGTATATATACTGAATTTGTGAGGGAACTCTAGTAGAGTTTGGTCATGGCTTTCAGGAATCAGAAATATTTGTCATTTCATTCCATACACCTGCACACATGAAATGAAAAGAAATATTGTTCCCCCCAGCCCACAGCAGTGCAACACAAAGACAAAAACACATATCCAACCTACAAGAACACATATATCCAAGCTACAAAAAACTACAAAAATTACAAAACACATATATCCAACATATCAAAAAAAAAATTTTTTAATTCACTGTCCAAGGGAGTGAATGCCAGGATGACTGCCAGAACTGCCGGTCTGCACGGGCTAGCAGTTAGCTTAGCCTGCCCTGGTTCCGAGTCCTGTCAGACTGCCCTTGGTGTTTCCTCCTTGGGTGCAGCTCCAGGCAGAGCCGTGGTCCCTGGGCCTACCAGACGCAGCAGACCAAGCTCTCCCAGCCAATCCAATGCCAGCTCTCCCAACCAGAGACCCCCGACACACCTCTCCGCACTCCACACAATGACAGTAAAAATACAGTCAACACTAGGCGAGGCCGCCGCCAGACCACCCTCGGTGTTATCGGAACTGCCGGTCTGCATGAGCTAGCAGTTAGCTTAGTCTGCCCCGTTTCCGCGTCCTGTCAGACCACCCTCAGTGTTTTTTCTTCAGGTGCAGCTCCAGGCAGGGCTGTGGTCCCTGGGCCACAGGACAGAAGATCAAGCTCCCTGAGTCGATCCAGTACCAGTTCTCCCAGCCATCAAATGAAGACACAAACTTAGACGTGGACAAAGACACTGCATGGACGGTACTGGATGAGGTTGCTGCAAGCGTAAGTTTGCACTGCCATCTTCCCACACTGGTACTGGGTGAGGCCGCTGCAAACGTGAATTTGCGCCGCCATCTTCCCACGTCAGAATCAGTGTGGGAAGATGAAGCTTTCTGAGACTCAAGTGAGCTGCCATACTGTATGTAGTGCTGCAGTACGGTGTATGGTTCCAGTAGCAAGGTATCCCAAATGGAGCTGGGGTATCAAGAGAACATTTTCACCATTAGCCTGTAGCAGGTTGTTGATTTTGCCTTAACTAATGCTCATCTTACTTAATACTCATCCATGTCTAATTTTCCCGTGTTAGTGTAGTTTACCAATACTGAGAGTACAATGTCTTACTCTAGCAAATTCTCTGAGCTAGATGTTAACGTAAAACTTAACCCAGGTGTATGATGGTGCCATCATCATCCTGGCACTTCCTTTTATCCTCAGCAGGTTCTGTGATTGACGTGAGCCTGGACCAATGGCCAACAGTGTGACTCCACTTCCTCTCTCTCTCTCTCAGCTCCTCTGCTTATTGTTGTTACTGACTCTAGTTTAGTCTTCAGTAACTAAACAACAACCCAGTCGACGCTGGACTGTTATCAGTATGCTCCAAGATGTAATGAAGTACCTTGGCCACTAAGGGCAATGCCTCCAAGTACAGGAACATAGTGATGTCCTTTCTCGTTCCCAACACTCAGTACATGTACTATGTACAACCATGTACATACTCCATGGTTTGGCATCAAAGTTCACTATACCAGCCAGGTTGAAGTCTTCACCATGGTCAAACTTTGAAATAGTGGATTTATAATTGGTGACGTGGAAGTCACAACAGGATATTACAGCAGAGGAGACCAACACAAAGACTAGGTCCAAAGATCTACTGACACAGAAAAGAAGAATGTGTGTGTGTGTGTGTGTGTGTGCGCGTGTGAGACAGGACTGAGACAGAAGAGGGACATTACTGATATGATCAGACAGATGTTGATGCCCAGAGCACCAATTCAACTCATATGGTTTATCAAAACTTGTGCTGCCCCTCTGATGCACATATGAAAGTAATGAGTGCCATAAAATTGACTAAAAAAAGAGAGAGCTGAGTCTTTTCTTAATTAATGATTATCTGCATCATCAGACTAACTGACTAACCAACCAATCTTTCTACAGGACCAGCCAAAGAAACAAGTAAACATCTCTGTTCTCATCTGGTAAAGCCGTCATGTGGGTGAGCCCTGACATCGTGTTGCCGTCAGATAGGACCACAGCCTTAAAAAATACAGCATCAGTCATAAATGTCTTTACTCTTAGATCTGTTAACAATGTCTGGTAAAGAAGCAGCAATACATCTACCTTGTGTGCAGTGTACAGTGCCTATAACTGCCTCCTGCGTACCTTGAGGAACAATTTTCAACCAGTTTAACACTGACTGATACGTTGTCACTCCAATCCTGGTCATCTGGTTCTTCTCTCCATCTTCCCTCCATCTCTGGTAGAATCCCAGAGTAGTTAAGACTACCAGACTCTTCCAACGCTAGAAAATGGAAACGTGGAATAGATTACTGGCAAGTATTGGCGAGGGTAAGTGAAATTCTTCACCAGCTACACAGAGGAGGGCAGGAGAACAATTGAAGAGGATGAGAGGAAAGGGGGGGGGGCGTTTTCCTAACTCCCCTGAAGACAATATAATGTTTTCAATGAACTCAACTACAAAAGCCAAGCTGAGCCACATGCAACCTCCTCCCACCCTGGTAATACAGAGGATGGACCAGGGAAGAATAATGGACAAAAAGAATAAAAGAAAAGACCAGATGAGTTGAGACCAGATGTGGTGCGATGTGATTTTGAACACATCACGGGGAAGCTGTTGTAGAAGAACACCTGTGTGTGAATTGGAAACAGAAGGAGCTGGGTTCTGCATGTTAACTTGGTGCCAGTATAACATTATAAAGCAAAATAAATGTGAAAAATAAATCATATTGGTTCTCAGAGCCAAATAAACATGGCAGAAAAAAACACTTGACTAATCTACTTGTAAAGGATGAGATGATCCTGAGAAATATGGTAAAAAAAAAAAAGGGATGCTAAAAAATGTAACTGGTAACCTTTAAACTCGGGGATGTCAAATGAAACTGTTCCACAACAGCACCTCCGTGGTGCTGGAAGCTTCAACTTCACATTATTAGAAGCTATGGGAGTTCAGCATGAAGGTTAAATGTAGTATTGTTAATACCTTTGTTTTCTGTCTCTTCATCTGATTGCCCCATATATCCAAATCTCTATATGCTGATCTCTATATGCTGGTTCTTCTGGTCTTCTGATCAGAAGAACCAGCATATCAGATCTGATCAGAAGAAGCTCTTCTGATCTCTACATGCTGGTTCTTCTGCTCTGGACAAACCCAACTTTGTAGTACCATGCAAGGACCCCACAACACATACAATCTCTCTCTCTCTCTTTCTCTCATGCACGCGTGCACACACACACACACACACACACAAGGAATAAAAGATGATATTGTGGTAGTTGATAAAAAGAATTTTACTGTAGGCCTAAATGTTGTAGTCTTAGACACACCTGGTTGGGCACGACATGACAAACCAAGCTTTTTAGCATCATGTAATAAAGATCTCTTCATATTGCAAAAGTTTACTTGTTCAGGTAGGCTGTACAGGCGATTGTGGTCATTGCATACTTCAGTGTCTCAGCAGTGTTAGGTACATTTACAGTACAGCCAGATGGACAGAGGTGGCTGCGGGTTGGGTAATCCGATTAAAAGTGTTGGATTGACCCATTCTGTAGGATAAGCAGTGGTCTTTGCATAGGCCTATTGTGAAATAAGATGCTTACGTTACATGTTTTTTTTTGGGGGGGGGATTCTCGACTAACAGACTCCTTTTTAACTGTGACAGGGTATGTTTCTATGCTTTTCCTCTAGACGGTGTGACTCGATCAAACTGGCTCGGCATGACAGACAAGTGACACAAGTTGCCCGTCGCTGAGTCTTTAAAGTCAAACTGACATCACTAATCTATCTTTTCTTGTCTACAAACCTTATACATCCTCGTCATTTGTAAATTACATATTATATTTTGTTTTTGATACTCTTTTATCCGTAACTTCTCAGTTGTCTCAAGAACTGTAAGGGAGTAGTCTAATCCTCATTAATATTCATGAGCTGACTTTTGAGTGACAATTACAAGCACAGGTTGACACAAGGTGGGTGGAGTTTCATATTTTGGTTGATGTGATAGGCAGTATGTAAATGAAGTCCGATGACGTCATGAGTATCAGAATAAAAGATCAGCTAAGAGAAGCTGAACTAAGGGGGGTCTTTTAAATAAAAAACAAAACAAAAACGGAATTGCTGATTTTTAATTTTATTAAAAAGACAGTAAAAAAATACATGATAATTAAAATCATACGCTATATTAGAAAATAATAGTGTTTCGATCTCGGTCCGGCTTTAAAGACAGAGGGCCGGGCATAAACTATCTTCAGGTCTGTCAAAGACCGCTGGCAATCACACATCTAACAATGGCGCGTCATATCCGCGCAGTGCTATGAAGAGGGAACCTTGATTTTGGCTGTTTTACTGACATGCACAGTCCTCATAACGAACTGATGAGTGCAGTTTCATAGGTTTTCTGTTATCATTTCATTTAGTTGAGGGCTCTCACCAGTGGTTAAATAATGGAAAAGTCTAGCCCACAAGGAAAAGAGACATCTGGCGAGACTGAGTGAAGACATTTAATCCCAAACTCCAGTCGACACATTCCGCGCAGGCGAACCAAATAAAAATGCAGTTGGTTTTATTTGCGGTTTTGGCGTTTCTTGCTCTGGACGATGTCATCGGAGCAACATCGCGACCCAGCAAGTGTCCGTCCCGCTGCGACGTCAGCAAGTGTCCGAGTCCGCGCTGTCCCGGCGGGTACGTCCCTGACCGGTGCCGCTGTTGTCTGCTGTGTGCGGCGGGCGACGGGGAGCCCTGCGGCCGCACCGCGCACCTGCCCTGCGGGGACGGCCTGGAGTGCAAGCCGGTGGAGGGGAGTTGGCGGGGCGCCAAGGCGAAGGGTGTCTGCCGGTGTAAAGCGGGACACCGGGTGTGTGGGAGCGATGGGAAGACCTACGGCAGCGTGTGTAAAATGCGGGCAGCCAGCCGCGCTGCCCTGCAGGAGGGCAGACCGGAGGTCACCCAAGCCCACAAAGGACCCTGTCCATTATCTGATACAGGTGAGTGAGCCTATACCGTGGTTAACCAGTCCACCCTGAACAGTGGAAGAAATGACAGAGCTGGAAGGAGAGAGTGATTTAGAGAGAAAGTGCTAGAAACATGGCGAGAAAGACTGTTAATGATCACGCATGGATTTGGTCCGCGGACTTTCCAGTTTGTTTTTTCCCCCAGAGTTTTTCCCAGTAGGCTAAATAGGTGGGACACCGCCCTACCTACCCAGTAGTTGCTACTATTTGACTATTTGCATTTAGGTCGACCAATTTGACCGGTTAGGCAAGCCAGTTAGAAAATGAATGTAAGTACTGTTGCTGGGTGGTGGTACATTTCCATTCACGCCCCGCTGCTCCATCAACTGCAGCAGCCCTCAGCTAACGGGTCGCCTTGTGGAGCTAATAAAGGATTACCGGGGCATCTGTTAAACAGAAACTTTTTGCCATAACTAACACGCTATAAAGGACAACAAAGAGACAATTTGGGATTTATTTATTCTCCACTGTACTCTCACTTCAAAATTACTTAGTTTTTTTGTTGTTGTTGTTTTTTTTTACTGCTATCTTTTACCGCTGGCCTTTATGGTGGGACACTAAATGAGATAGATGTCAAATGCTGAATATTAAAATTGATCACCCCCATGTAAAATGCCTATATCATAAGATTGATTTTAAAAGACATTAAAAGGGCCTATTAAAAGACAGAAGCTTTGAAGATACAGAATATTGCTTTATGAGCTTCACACTGTACAGTCGGGCTATATTCATGTCTGATGGTAGTTTATAATGGGCTAATCTGTCAGAACTTTAGGGTCTTTTATTGCCCTGGTTGGCACTTCTTTGGGATCCCCCTGTATAAGAGACTTTATCCTCTTTAAATCTTGATGCATGCTCAATAATACAGGTAAGGAAATCTCAGAAAGTTGAATCGGTTCATCTGGACTTCCACTAAACGTGTCCAGATGAACTGATTCAACTTTCGGGTGTTATCCTCTTCAAGTGAAAAAAAAGGAGGTTTTTAAGTTCCACCCATACTGGGATCTCTAGGGTGGTCATTAAACTTAGACGAACCATTTGACGGAAGTGATTAGAGGATCAACCATAAATGGGCACTTCCTTTTAATCATAGTACACTGCATAACTGCAATGCCTGGGCTGTGATGTTGTGTGTGTGTGTGTTAGCTTTCACGTGCATGTGCAATCGTGTGTCTTGTAGACATTTGCCACAGGCCTTCTGGTCTCAGTTTAAGACGATGGTAGATTAGCAGTCATCCAGGAAAGGAAATCTTCGCTGATGATTATCTTCACATCCTCTCTGTAATTACAATTGTGCCTTTTAGAACTCTGTCTACACTATTTGTGGCCTCTGTGCAACCCACAAACAAACAACTCTGGAATTTCTGTCTCGGCATTCATTTTCACTATCGGGCATAAGAGGTGACATTTGGAGGTGATGTGTGAAGTAACTTGTATGTATTTATTTTACTAAATGAAAAGCAAACACATTAATGACTGAGATTTTGAAGTAGAACAGCATTCTGCATTTAGACATCCTGTTCTCAAATTCTGTTCAACTGTAGCTGTAGTTTTGGCGTACAGTACTCTGTATGTACACCAAAACAGCCAGGCACAGAAACAGTTTCTTTCCACAGGCTGTCAATCTGATGGACACTTAACATTGTCGTGATAAATCTAAGCACGCAGTATATACTGTATATTGTACGTATAATGCATATTCTGTAGTGTCCATCTTCCTCATGTACTATATAAGTAACCTGCTAACATTTATTCCAGCATCTTTGCACTCTGCACCATTGCCTTCCTGTTTCACCTGTATATAGTCATTACTTGTATATATTCCTGAAGATTGTTGAGTTGTCACTCAATGTAAGCACATTGAGAGGCATTAGATAGGAGTCAAATTCCATGTATGTGCAAACATACATGGCCAAATGAAGATGATTCTGATTTTGAATATATCAGAGTTCATATTGAAAGTTTAGCGTGCTGTATGTCTGTGGTTGTGTTTGTGCATATGCGTGTTCTTGTATGTACTTGTGTGCCTTTTCTAGAGCATGTGTGTGTGTGTTTGTGTGTTAATAAGGTGGTTTTCTTTATTTCGTTGTAGGTCTTTCCCCTGTTCATCCCAACAGTCCTCGCTACAAGTTCAATTTCATTGCCAACGTGGTGGAGAGGATAGCCCCCGCTGTCGTCCACATTGAACTTTTTCTGAGGTGTGTGTCTGTGAGAGAGAGCGACAGATAGACCACATGTTTGCTTTTACCCTGCAATGAAATGACTTCTGTAAGAGAGCCACCCCAATGCTCTCTTTCTCTCTTAACCCCCCCCCCCCTCTCTATTTTCAGACATCCTCTGTTTGGTCACCACCTCCCTCTCTCGAGCGGGTCTGGTTTCATTGTGACCCACTCAGGTCTGATTGTGACCAACGCTCACGTGGTGACCACAGCTTCTGCAGTGTCGGGACAGCCTCAGCTGCGTGTGCAACTTCACAATGGCAATGTGTACGATGCTGTGGTTAGGGATGTGGATAGGAAGTCTGACATAGCCACCATCAAGGTCAACTCTCAGGTCGGGACACATACATGCACATACACACAAACACACACATATTCACAGACATAGTCAGAAACATGTAGATGCTTGAACATGCTTGCATCTATGAACATGCAAGACACTTCTATACTTAGAAAACTACTCAAGCAACTTCTAAATCTTTTCCCAGCTCAGGAACCCCCTTGAAAAATGTTACGTAAAGTGATATTATATAAAAATGTTTTAGATTTGGGGTTACGATTAGAGTTGGATTGTATGTAGTACAAGTAAATGATTCTTCTTCCATGTATTAATGATAATAATAATAATAACTTTTTTACATAGCACTTTTCTTAACAATGTTACAAAGTGCTTTACAAAAGGAATAAAATCAGACAACTTAAATGAGAATAAGACCAAAGGACATGAGCAAAGAGGAGGTAACAACAATAAATGAATAAGATCAAATATGTAGGAATAGAAATAAAAACAGCATAAATAAATAAAAACAAATATAAAATATTTCAAAAAGCTTTAGCAAAGAGACAAGTTTTAAGACAAGATTCAAAAGAAGCTAGTGACTTAATTTGTCTGAGTTCAATTGGAGAGAGTTCCATAGTGTGGGGGCTCTAACAGCAAAAGCCTGATCACCCTTTGTGACAAACCAAGCCCTGTGAATAACCAGCAGGGCTCCATCTGCAGAACTTTATGGTCATGAGAGCGTTTACCAGGTCGACAAATCAGAAATGCATTTAGGAGCTAGACCGTTTAAGGCCTTAAAAGTGAGCAATAAAATTTTAAAATCAATTTGAAATATAATAGGGAGCCAGTGTAGGAAGGCAAGCACAGAGGTGCTGTGATCATGCTTCTTTGCCCTGGTAATGAGCCAAGCAGTGGCGTTTTGTACCAACTGCAGAAGGTGGAGGGAGCCCTAGCTGATACCTGAGTAAAGTGCGTTGCAATAATCAAGCTGAGAACAGATAAAAGCATGTACAACTTTTTGTAGCTTAGCAATTGATAAAAATAACCTAATTTTAGCAATTACCTTGAGCTGGAGAAAACATGACTGAACATGTTTGATTTGATTATCAAAACAGAGGTTAGCATCAAATATTACCCATTGAGTCCTAGCAGCCTGCTTAAGACTATTTGACAGACCACCAAGATTAGTAGCAAAAGGGCTGACGGAATTTGGGGGACCAAAGAGAATGACCTCAGACTTATCATCATTAGATTTAAGAAAAAATTGTGACAGCCAGGATTTAATACCAGAGGAGGCAAGTTGTGAGATTTACTAGGCTGCTAGAATGTGTTAGTTTTAATGGCATGTAGTGTCACTAAAACAACTGATTGTCATCAGCATAAAAATGGTAATACACATCATGATTTTGAATAACCTGGCCAAGGGGCAGCATGTATATAGAAAAGTGAAGGGGCCAACAACTGAGCCATGAGGGACACCACAACTCAACTGAGCCATTGAGGAATTAGAATTACCCAGAACAACAGAAAAAGTTCTGTTGGTGAGGTAAGAGCGTAATAAACTTAAGAGCCAAGCCCTTGATGCCTACACAAGTGTCCAAGCAATGTAAGAGGATACCGTCATCAACTGTGTCAAAGGCAGCACTTAAAAGGTGTCTGGGTAGGGTAGCAGTTTATTCTGTTGCCTACCAACATGGACATTGGTGGTTCGAATCCCTGTGTTACCTCTGGCTTGGTCGAGCGTCCCTACAGACCCAATTGACCATGTCTGCGGGTGGGAAGCCAGATGTGGGTATGTGTCCTGGTTGCTGCACTAGCGCCTCCTCTGGTCAGTCGGGGTACCTGTGCAGGGGGGGGGGTAGTGTGATCCTCCCACGCGCTACATCCCCCTGGCAAAACTCTTCACTGTCTGGTGAAAAAGAAGCGGCTGGTGACTCCACATGTATCGGAGAAGGCATGTAGTAGTCTGCAGCTCTCCCTGGATTGGCAGAGGGGGTGGAGCAGAGATCAGGACGGCTCGGAGGAGTGGGGTAATTGTCTGGATACAATTGCGGAGAAAAAGGGGGGAAAATCAATAACAAAAAGGCATCACTTAACTCTAAAAGAACTAAAATCAAGCAGTCACTTCTGTCTGCAGTCAGCAGTATGTCATCAGTAACCTGAACTAGAGCTGTCTCGGTACTATGAAGTGCTCTAAATCCAGACTGGAAACTGTTAAAAACAATATTAGTATTCATAAAAGATATGAACTGAGATTAAATTACTTTCTCCAGAACCTTAAATAAAAAAGACAATTTGGAGATTGGTGTATAGTTACTTAAGGACAGGGGATCCAAATTAGGTTTCTTTAGTAATGGGTGAAAAATGGCATGCTTAAACTGTCTGGAAAAGAACTTGAGGCCAGAGAATTTTTAAGAATTTGCAGAATAGCGGGGCTAACAGTGGAAAATACCTCCTTGAGCAGCTTAGTGGGTAAGATGTCTAAATTGTAATGTATTGAAACTGGGTAAAAGAGGCAGAATTAACATGGGGGATGGAAAGAATGCAAGGGTCAGGCTGGATTTGGGACCTGATATTCTCCACCTTATTTACAAAATGAGTGAGAATATTTAGTCATCTTTGTCCTTCAAATGTATTAATTTATAAGCGCTAAATACATTACAGCACAAGAGCTCACTCATGTCTTGGTACTTTTCTGCCAAGCTCTTCGGGTGTCAGATTCAGGTCTTCCAACTAGACTAGCTTGCGGGAATACTTGTGTAAATACCAGCTCTGTGACCCAGAGAGAGAGACAGGATGATATATGTGTGTCTTCTAACAGCCATATCTGAAATACTTGGACTATTTTTCAGCAGCATACTGGTCTCCTAGTCTGTTTCTCTGCCTCTGTCTCTTTTTTTCACTCTGACAAACCCCTCATATTCATCTGTCCTTCATGTATTTGTGTTTCTGTGATGTAGGCAGTGGTTTTCTGTCTTTAATATCCATTGGTCTGTGTGTGTGTGTTTTGCATCTGTGTGTGTTTGCTGTTTGTGTGTGTGTGAGCAGAAAAAGCTCCCCGTGCTGACCCTAGGACGTTCTGCTGATCTGAGGCCAGGGGAGTTTGTGGTGGCCATTGGCAGCCCCTTTGCCCTGCAGAACACCGTCACCACGGGTATCGTGAGCACGGCCCAGAGAGACGGTAAAGAGCTTGGCATCAGGGACTCGGACATGGACTACATCCAGACTGACGCCATCATTAATGTTAGTTCACAGACACCCACTCGCACACACAAACACAAAGGCACCAACTTTTGAAAATGATTGTGGATGCTCATCTTATAGGACAGACATAAAAGTGCACATAGTATGTATTTTCCCATTTTCTCCCAAACAAAAAAACTTAGCTACTGTCATGAAAATGAAATGGGGATTTTCATGTGTAGACGATCCAACTGCAAACCAAAACTTTGGACTAGCTTGCGCAATATTTTTCTTATATCTACCTATGAAAAAGAAATGTAATAGATTTTGGAACATTATTGATATTCTAAGCACACAAGTTTCACTACTGAAAGCCGGCACTCTGAAATGTAACAAATGTGGAAAAAAAAGCCATTTCATTTCTTATATTTTTTTTTTCTTAAATGCAATGGTACAGCTTCAAGAAAACATGAAGTTCGTCTTTTCACACTGACAAGGCAGTGGCCCATTAAGAATGTGGCCTACATGAGGCTACAATAGATTCTAGGCTGTTTGAAAATTCACTATGAAAAAAGGGAATCTGGATTTACCTTTAAAGCTAATTTGATATGGCAAATGTGTTTTCTCAGGTTTTTTTTTGTCTCTGTGTTTGTTGTCTGATCCTATTGGGCTCACTGCCAAAACTAACATGACCTTCCTCATTGTTGCTAGCCTGTGCTGTTCTGTTCAAGCCCAGAGGCAACGGGTCAACAGAGGGAATTGCAGAGGTTGCCCATCTTGATTTTCAAATAACAAATTTATCCATACATTTTCCATCAATTTTTTAGGCAAACACAGGAGGTGTAAATAGCATACAGCTTTAGTTAAAGTCATGTGTTTGGTAAAGTCACAAAGTTGAATCATGCATTATGTGTTTGGTTCATTTTATTTTTTTGGCTCATAACACACTTCTTCACAGTTGTTCAGCTGCTCAACAATGTCTTCTTGATTTAGCTAAGCATATATATTTTTTTATTTGAAATTTTGGAGTTGGGGTTGAGGTAATGGAGAAAAGAATATTGAGGGTGCTCAAGCTCTTCGGCACCCAGAGAGCTGTTCCTATGCACAGACACACATACTCTCACACATGGGTCACATTTCCTGTTGTGCATACAGTTCATATTATGCCGGATAAAGGCACTTTGCATGTGTATTATGGGCTTTGTGCATGCACATGTTTACATCAGTCTTCTTTTTCCTCTTTTCCTCCTCATCTCTGGTTAAGTACGGGAATTCTGGAGGACCTCTAGTTAACTTGGTGAGTACTTTGCTATGATTTCTCAACTGTAGAATATTCACCAATATCTTAACAACACAAGGCTGTCTAAAAATGCGTAATATGCATGTGTGTGTTTCAGGATGGCGAGGTGATAGGTATCAACACTCTGAAGGTGACTGCCGGGATCTCTTTTGCTATACCCTCTGACAGGATCAGCCACTTCCTCACAGATTCACGGATTGAACACAGCAAAGGTCAGGGGTCAGAGTAGAAACAGCAAAAAGACCAAAGCCAAAAGTGACTAAAAGAAAAAGCATGAATTTTTGCCTTATGAGATGTTAAGCTGGTGTAGTGTTGGCTTGGAATGAAACCCTGTATACACGTTGCCCTTTATGGCACATAATTAAACTCCACTGCTTTCAAGGAATACTCTACCTGCTGGTTATGTTGCAGTAAAACTGAACTCTCTTTTTTGTTTTGATAGACAAGGCCAGGCGGCACAGAGGACTGAACCGCGTATCAGAGGAACTGCAGTCCGACAGAGGTAAGAGCTGCTGAATTAACACAAACATAGGACCATCGGAAAGGACAGGTCTTCTGTTTCTGTAGTTTTCTCATTTCTTCCTTAATTGCTTCCAACTGGTTAGTACTCGTGTCTGCAGCGCCCTCCAGTGCTTCAGTCCGGTCCTCGGCTTCACCAATGCGGGAGCTTAAATTGTCAAATTTATCCTCCATATCTTCCATTTTGGCCTTGATTTCTGTTGTCAGCTGTTCCAATAGTTTGCTTAGATACCTGGATTGCACTGATCATTTTAGCAAGAAAACTCAGTATAGGCTCATCTGTTTCTCTGTCTGGCAATGAAGCTAGTGTATCTGCCTCTGGCATGATGCCAGGGGCGTCCATGTTTTTTGCTGGTTTTAGATGGTTGAGTTGAATCTTTTGGGCGCAGTGTTTTTTGGTTTTCACGGTTCGACATTGGTATTTCAGTTAAAGAAAAGATTCCAAACTATTGTTAACAAGTTCTTAATGATAAAAGTGGAGTCGTATTGTTGTTAATAACGCTTTAGTGTCGGATTTACCCGAGCACCTCTGTCAAGCTGCCATCTCCGTCGAGAGCACACCTGATCTCCAGGTCTTCCATTTCTAACAAATGTCGTGATTATCATGCTGAATTGTCTGTCCCGGCTTTGGTATCCCCTGGTCATTGTTGATGGTTATAATGGTTATACCAAGGTCAAAGATAATCAGAATTAGAATCCCCATTCATTCAGTTCATTCAGTACAGGGTTTTTGACATTCACTGACATACGACACGCAGATATGCAGGACTTCACAAATAGTGCAGAGAACAGTAGTGCAGGACATACGTAGTGTAGGTGGATGCTTAGTCGATGCATGATGGGCCTTTAGCAATGACTGTACACACAGCTCTATTGATGAAGTATATGTATGAACTATTCCTGAAATCTCGTGTCACTCACCAAAATTATCCATATTTTTGGAATGGTTTGTTAGTATGAACATGATTTTACACTGAAACATATTCGTCATACACAAATACACACAACAGCCCCATTGGTCAACAAAGTCTTTGGAAGAGGGAGAAGTCGCTGCTAGTTTTAATATTAAAGAATTTAAAAAGATTAATTCAGGCCCAATTACAATAGTAATAAATGTAGTAGGCCTACACACAAATAATCATGTTTAGGTTTTTTAGGAAATACTTTAGACCTGTCTGAGATAAATATAGTCTCAGTTCATTTATTGAAATATGGAGGCAGAAATACTGTTGATGGTTCAGATGAATTGAAACCAACAAGGTGCTTTGGATAATAATATTTTTGTCGTTTCTCAGAAGATCTATTTCTATCAGTTATATTAGTGCAGGTTCAAATAAGTGAAATAGGGTAAAGCAAGCCTATCTAATACAGACAAAATTCATATGGAACTGGTGAGAACTCATTAACGTTCTGCTGAATAACTTTATACTTAAATGTTAGTTTGACAGCACTTTGATTTTTGAAATTGTAACTTTCATTTTCCTTTCTGGTCACTTTCATACTGGTATGTCTTAATTCAAAGGTGTAGCCCCTGATCAGCTGTCGATATTCCCCCAATCTTCTGCCCAACACTCACTATCAGCCATCCTTATGTAAACTACTAATAAGACACGTTAGTCCCTAGCTAATGGGTCTGACCCTTTAGCCGAGTGGTTAGTGATGTCGCCTTGTGGTGCAGTACACCCCGTATCGAATCCCGCACCGGGCGAAAAAATAACCGGTTACATTGGTGGCAGCGGTGGGATCCGGAAGTGTGCAGATCCTCAGAAGTCTCTTCGAAGCGCGGGAATAACAAAGCGCGAGGGCGTGCTTCCGGGGAGGGTGACGACTGTAAACTACTAATAAGACACGTTAGTCCCTAGCTAACGAGTCTGACCCTTTAGCTGAGCGGTTAGTGATGTCGCCTTGTGGTGCAGTACACCCCGTATCGAATCCCGCACCGAGCGAAAAAATAACCGGTTACACTTATATAGCCTTTTAGACTAATGATGCTAACTGTAGGTTCATTGGTATGTGCATTCAATTTATGAACAAATTACGTTCAATATTCAAGGTACATGTGTAGAAACAACATGGAGTGTTTAATGATGTTTTCGTAAATCCAGCGTTAATTTCTCACACTGTTCTCATAAGAACAATTCCAAGAGAAATTAAGAAAAACGTTAATGTTCTTGCATGAGGTCCATTATTGTAATAAAGGTTTCACGTCAATATTAGTATTTGCATAAAGATCCAAACACATCTGACCCCCATGATGATGATGATGATGATGATGGTGAGGCTGATGATTGAATGATGATTAAATGTTTTGTTCTCAGAGGGGTCAGGACTGAGGAGACGTTTCTTAGGCATCAGGATGCTCACTATCACTGACACGTGAGTTTGTGACACACACACACACACACACACACACACACACACACACACACACACACACACACACACACACACACACACACACACACTACACTACACCATTTTCTTTATAAAATAGGCTCTTTTCTGAATGATTGACAATCATGTTGTAGTTATTTAGGGAGGGATAAAGTTCTGGCAGGGTTAGTTCTCTACCAGAACTAACAGTTTTGCCACATTAAAATGTGAAAGTAAATAAATGTGCCAAATCTTTGCAATGTTGGTGTCTTTCAGTCTTATAGAAGAGTTGAAGTTTGAGAACCCAGACTTTCCTGATGTTCGCAGTGGCGTTCTGGTGCGCCAGGTCATACCAGACTCTCCCGCAGACAAGTACGTTCACATTCACACACACGCACTAACACATTACAGAGCAGAAAACTTCTCATAAACCCAGCCAAGGACAGTAAGAGTTATGCCATTGGGGAGAATTAAACATTCTTCAAGACTCTTTTTCATCCTTCAAACATTTTCCACACAGTGTTGAGATGTACTATATTTTTATCAAGGCCTGGTTGTAATTTTGTGGCCCGTGGTCTACCATCAAAGTTACTGTTGCAAGTCTGCACTACAGCTGGGGTCCTCTGGCACAGAGACACAGACAAATGTGGTGGTTAAGAGCTCAACAGTCTTGTTATTTTAAAAGTTTTAATCGTCGTGTTTTTTAATCAGCTACCTTCATTGCCCATGTCTCTGTGCGGGAGACCCCCAGTGTAGCGGGCCAGATTACACTTGGGTATATTTTAGGCTAGGCCAAACTATACCCAGGTATAAACTATACCTGGGTATAGTTTGGCCTAGCCTAAAATATACCCCAATCTATAAAATAGCCCAGGCTGGTTTGTACCCCAGGGTATATTTTGGGCTAGGCCAGACTATACCCCTCTAGTCCAGATTAACCCCCCCCCCCGTTAATGCATACAAATGTCCTTCAGATTGGTAGATCAAGGTTACGAAGGCTCCTAGTGAACATATATGTGTTAAAAAGCAAGTTTTTTCTGTCATTTCTGATGTTTATAAGCTAAAATATTTATTAGCTTAGCTAAAAAGGCTAAAAACAGTTACTAGGTAGCCAAAAGCTAATAGGCTAGGAAGGTGATAGAGATTGAAAGTGTACATGTATGTAGTACACCTCCGCTTAATCATGCACCTCAATACTCATGGAACTACACCACTAGGTAGCGCTACAGTGAATACTTTAATTTTATATTTTTAATAACTATAGCTCGGAATTATTACCATGTGACAGTTTGTCCCAGTAACTGTTATACGTGTAATTAAATAGTTACAATGATAAAATATGTTTTTGTAGGAATAACAAAAAGAAGGAAGAAAATAAAGAAGTAAGGAAGGACAAGGGGAAGTGTGAAGTTTTGGGTGCCTACATGTGTATTATTCAATTTTATTCTTTTTTTTTCAAACAAAAAATCCATCATGGATGATAACCCGTACAACCAGATTTTGAACTTCTACACCAGCTCTGTCCGAAAGTTTCCTCAGCATATCTATGACCTGGATCCTGCCAAGTGTGTGAATGCAAAGTCTCAGTTTCATCAAACAGCAGAGCCATTTCATGCTGACGGTGGATCTCTCTTCCGTGGAGATAAGGAGGCTCTTTTCAAAACCTGTGTGCCCAACATTCTGAAGGCCTGTCATGACAATCCAGCTACAGGAGGGCACTTTGGCAAAGATGAAACCTTCAGTAAAATATCTCAGCAATATTATTGGAGAGGCATGAAGAATGATGTATAAGAATACGTGAGGGCATGTCCGAACTGTTTGGTCAGTAATCCCAAAGTCAGCAAAGAAGCTCCGTCACTCAACCCAATACCTGTACCTGCCAAGATCTGAAGTCTGGCTGGGATTGACATTATCGGCCCTCTTCAAAAAAACTACAAGCGGTAACAAGTACATCATCGCCATAACTGACCATGGTAACACTTTAGTATGGGGAACATAAAAAAACTTAATTACTAGTGAATTAGTAATGATCAAGATGTCACTTTAGTATGGGGAACATATTCTAAGTAACAAAAACTTAATTTACAGTAATTTAACACTATTAACACTTGTAGTTTTGTGTTTTGTTATGTAAGAACAGACCATATTCATTAAGTGTTAGTAAGGGAGAATAACTCTTCTTGTGGTACTACCACCTTATAAAGTCCATACTAAGCAAAGCATATTGAGATGGTACTACTAATAAGCAATAATTCTGAGGTATAATAAGGCCATGCAGAATAAGGCATTAATGAGTATGTAATAATGACCAATTAAGAGCCAATATGTTGCTAATTTGCATGCTAATAAGCACCTAATTAATGGTGACTATGTTCCCCATACTAAAGTGTTACCCTGACCATTTCTCCAAGTGCTCTGAAGCCGCAGCTATCCCAGACAAGAGCACAAAGTCAGTGTTCCTTTACTCTGTTGTATGTCGACTAGGCTGCATGGACACCCTTATCAGTGACCAAGGTTGTGAATTTGTAAACAAAGGTATTGACTTACTAATGGACTGTTTCCAGACAGATCACTGTATAGCCTCTGCATGCCACCCACAGTCAAACAGCCAAAGGGAACATGACAACAGGACACTCAAGGCTGCATTGAGTAAGCGACCAAGCCAATGATTGGGATCAGTACATTCCAGGCATTTAGTTTTCTTATCATACATCTATCTATCCATGCCTCAACAAAGTGCACACCCTGCGAAATTATGTACGGCTGCACTGTCAAGCTACCCATCGACCTGAAGTTTGCTGACGAGAGTGATGAAGCACCACTTCCAGACTCAGCCAGCCCTGATGTTGTGCAGACACTTCACACCATTTGTAAAGACCTCTGTTCCACAGTCTCCAGCAACATTGCCAGTGCACAGTCTCATCAGAAGAATTATGATCATCGCCATGAAAGCAACAAAGAGATTATTACAGGGTCCATAGTCTACATCAAAAACAGTTGACATATCCACAGGACGGGATCCAAGCTGGAGCCTCGCTGGACTGGTCCATATACTGTTGTTGAGTCACTCAGCAAAGGCCGTGTCAAACTAAAAAATGTAAAAACTGACAAGATCCTAAGTAACACCTACCACGCCAGCAACCTCAAGATCTACACAAATGCCACATCATCATCAGATGTTCCCCATGACCTTGAGCACCCAGCCATTCTTGACCGCCCCTGTGACACCATTAGAGGACAAACTCCAGCAACCCAAGAGACCAATGGAGGAGCCAGATAAGATCAGTGACGCAATGGAATATGTTGTATTAATCTGGATAATTAATATTAATCTGGGTAATTAATTGGGTATAATCTGGTTTAGAAGGGTATGAAATAGCCTAGCCTAAATAATACGCCAGGGTATAAACTGGACTAGCCCAGAATATACTCGGGGTATAAAACAGGAGAGCCCACTTTAACCCCATGTCTGAGTGTGGAGGGTATAATTTGGCCTAGGGGGGTATGAATAGCCTAGCCTAAATAATACCCTGGGGTATAAACTGGACTAGCCCATAATATACCCGGGGTATAAAACAGGCTAGCCCACTTTAACCCTGGGTATAGTCTGGCCAGCGGGTATATCTTGGGCTGTTACACCGGCTGTGGGGCCACCTTGCTACAGCCTTCTTTGTCAAACAGTGGAGACACCCCTAAACTGGACCTGTCAACGATATACCTTCTCCTATCATAGTACTACCTATTGACCAGCATACCCTGACACCATTTCCAGTTTGGGAAGATGGTGGCGCGAATTCACATTTGCAGTGACCTCACCTAGTACTGGTGTGGGAAGATGGCGGCACAAACTTACGTTTGTGGCGGCCTCACCCAGTACCGTTCATGCAATGACTTTGTCCATTTCTGCATCTAAATTTGTGTCGTCATTTGATGGCTGGGAGAGCTGGTGTGTGGGCCCAGGGATCACGGCCCTGCTTGGAGCTGCACCTGAAGAAGAAACACCGAGGGCGGTCTGACAGGATGCGGAAATGGGGCAGAATAAGCTAACTGCTAGCCCATGCAGATCGGCAGTTCTGATAACACCAAGGGCAGTCTGGCGGCAGCCTCATCTAGCATTGACTGTGTTTTTCATGTTGTCATGTGGAGTGCGGGGAGGTGTATCGGGGGTGTTTGGCTGGGAGAGCTAGCGTTGGATTGGCTTGGAGAGCTTGGTCTGCTGCCTCTGGTGGGCCCAGGGACCACGGCCCTGCCTGGAGCTGCACCAAAGGAAGAAACACAGAGGGCGGTCTGATAGGATGCGGCAGCAGGGCAGGCTAAGCTGACTGCCCATGCAGACCGGCAGTTCTGACAGTCATCCTGGAATTCGCTCTCTTGGACAGTGATTTTTATATATATATATATATATGTTGGATATATGTGGGGTTTTTTTAGTTTTTGTAGGGTTTTTTTTGTATTTTGGATATATGTGTTCTTGTAGTTTGGATGTGTTTTTGTCTTTGTGTTGCACTGCTGTGGGCTGGGGGAAATGATATTTTATTTCATTTCATGTGCGCATGTGCATGGAATAAAATGACAAATAAATATTCCTGATTCCTGATACCTTTCCCTCCCTCTCAGGAGCGGAATGAAGGCAGGTGACGTCATTGTCAAGCTGAATGGACAATTCCTCTGGACGACTGAAGACCTTCAAGCTGCACTGCTGGGAAATCAGCCTGTCCTTCTCGAAGTTCGCCGTGGGAAGGATGATCTGCTCTTCAACATCCACCCCCATACTGCTATGCATTGACAGACTATAATGAACGGGACATAGTTCGATTCAATTTTATACTTTCTACAACTGTTGGGCTGGGCTCAATTAATATGGTAGAAGAGGCTTTAAAATGCCTGATGCCAAAGGCATTGTATTGTAAGGCATTTGGCAAATAGCCCTTTGTCAAAACACTTTTACGTTGTAAAAAAACACTAAAGTTACCTTGCAACAAGTGCCTTTTTTGTGCTTTTTTTTTTTACCTGTTATGCAATCCGAGCTTCTCAATTGGTTTACTTTTACTTCATTGTTGTTTTAAATTTTTGTCAAAAGTTTTTCTAACATGAACTGCAGCTTGCTAACTTGACAAATGACTTGCAGCATGAAAGGTAGAATGCATTGAATCTATTCCTGCATTGTCATACAGCAGCCTTAAAAAAATGCCATGCTAATAACACACCATACGTTGCCTTCAAAATACTGCCCAAACCAACCACTGAAAGAAGTTGGCATGAAAACTCGATATCTTTGTCGTCTCTACATCAGTGTGTACACACATGCATTAATGCTTATGTGTGGGTGTTTGTGTGAAGTATGGCTACAAAAAAAAATATTTTCACTCTTGTATTCTTCATAATAAAAACCATTTTTAGTATTATGGGAGGTTGTGTCTTAAGAACTGTGTAAGTGTGTAATGTCTCTGTGTGATCGAGGTGGGATTTGGTATGTGCGTGTGCTTGTATTCCCCCCCCCCCCCCACATTTTCTCCCCAATTGTATCCGGCCAATTACCCCACTCTTTCGAGCCGTCTCGGTCGCTACTCCAACCCCTCTGCCGATCCGGGAAGGGCTGCAGACTACCATGTGCCCAGGGTCCGAAATTAACTTTTTGGCTTACCGGCCAAGAGGACTGGTAGATGAAAAAATCTACCGGCCAATACGGCCAAAATAATTAGTAGCCTTTTTTGTGCCATACAAACGTTTTCAGTACATATAAATGAGAGAATAAGGTATTGTGTTGAATTAGAGCTTTTAAAAATGTGCAGATTTGAAGAAAAAATATTTTTATGTAAAATTAGTGAATGGTTAAATGGTAAAATGTTACAAGTATGATTTCATGTTTTATTTGCAGTATTATTGTAACTACTCGAGTGCTCCACATGCCCATCTCTAGTCCCAGACTACTCTACAGCAGCCACTCTCTTTGCACCGTCCATGAAGTCTGGCCTCCTGCTCCTGACAGAGGTGCCACAGATTAACAGCAATGGTTGTGTCATATTCCCTGATCTCGGGAGATGACAGCTGCACTCTCAGTAGATCCGAGAGTGTGACTGAGTTGAGGTCTTCTCTTTTTTTAATCATTTTTATTTCTGATTTTCCTTTTTTTTTCTCCTCCCAATTTAGTGACCGATCGATCCATATTTTAGTTCAGACATCCACTGCATGCGTTCGCCAACTGCATCTCTCCGGCCGGCAGTCTCGGAGGAGATGCCTCGCCACTCTCGTGACAAGGCGGATCCAGGCCGAATCACTGCTTTCTCTGACACACCCAGAGACGCATTCATGTGACTAATACTTGCCAATTCCGCCCCCTGCCGAAGACAGCGTTACCAATTATTGCTGCTTCATCGAGTCTGGACATATTAGTCGGATCTGACGAGACCGGGGCGCGAACCCGGTCCCCAGTGGGCAACTGCATCGACACAAAGCCGATGCTTTGACCGCTACACCACCGCGGACACGCCGGTCAGTTTTAACCTGTTTCATGGTGTTGAAGCTAGCACACAGCTAACGCTAGTGCAAACTAGGTGTCAAATACTAGTGCTAGCTGGCTAACGTTAGCTACAGCCAGCACTTTGTTTACACTGTATAAGGATATTTTGAGATGACAACTAAATTCACTTACTCGCACATCCATTCGAAGTCGGAGAGATTTCCATGCTGGTCAGCTCGGACATGGCTATTAGCGCCTTTACGGAGGATGTTGTCAGGACAGGCTCCGACTGAGCCCGAGAGGACAGGTAACGGGACATCTAGAGGTCTCATGTTCCTTGATGTTTTCTACCTTCATTATCTTGTTACCGATGACAAATGAATTGCTACGGTTTTTGATATGCTGGCGACAGACGGAGCAACTCATTATCACGGTCTGTGCGTTATACTCCAGCCAGCCTCTAGCAGCTCCTTTATCGTCATACCTCCACTTTTCACTAAACTTTCTTTTTTTCGGTTTGGTGGTGATGGTGGCTTCCTCGTCTTCGGGGCATGGTTGTCTTTTTGATGGTGGTTTTGCGCCTTCTAAATATCGCCACGTAACTGGTGTTGCTCGCTAACGTTAGTTGTGTGATGGGTCCTTAGGTTAATGAACTCACCGGACAACACAAAATTCTATTTTGGGGTTTTTATTCTGAATGCTGCCTCACTTCAATAGGACAGCGGTCGATAGGAGAATAGAAGGATTCACTTATGCTGTTTATAACATTCCAAGCCATACAGATATTCACAACGAATTGCATTAGAAATGGCTCTTTCGCTGAGTTACAACACTGTTCAATATTAACTGAAATATCAGTGAAGTTCAAAATAAAATCCCGATCGCATGAAAATAAAATACAAAAATGTACCCAAATGAAAAATATACAAATGAAATACAGTAGTGGGCTTTTGCAGCCACGTTTCAAGATGGCCTCCTCAGCGTGGCTAGCCAAGAACAGCTACAGCAAAACTGGCTACCCCGATGCAGACTGCTATGCATCTCTGTCCACCATGCTTCACACCATCCTTGCTCGGACTGAAACTAGGCGTCGCGCGTGTGACGTTATAACCCTGAGTCGAGCTTAATCTCTTAAAGGGGCAGTACAAAATTACGTTTCACAGCAGGAAGAAAGATCGGTTCTTTACCACCCGGCTACACTCTCCCCTGATGAATGTCAACGCCCTCGGTGATGTAGTTTGAGTTCCTCACTTCCTTAACTGCTTCCTGGAAGAATACCTTCCCAAGGCTTGAAATGAGTTGTGTTAACACCTCAGGACTAAGTGACATTGCGTTGCAAGTTGACCTAGGTTCATTAAATGGGTTTGAGTGGATACTAGCAGTAGCTCTTTGGCTTCTTCTAGGAGCTGGGACAGGCACCCTAACCTCTGATTCGGGCCCTCTAGGATGTATTCCCGCATCCACCATCTCTGGCACACCTTCTGGCTCAGGAGAGTTAAACTCCTTCTGAACAGGCACCAGAACCACTTCTGACTCATTCCCCACGGGGTTATTATTTACCACTTTTACACCTTCAGATAGCAAGTCTGTGGGCTGTCTCAACTGGGGATAAGTTACCTGCTCAAGTACTACACCCTCTGGTTCAGCAAGCTCGGGATCAACTGGGTCAGAAACCAACTCCTTCACAGATGAAACACCAAGTGGGGAAGTTATTCGTTTGTCTTCAGACAGAGGACCAGAATTAAAACAACTGCGCAAATCAACACGATTAACTCTCTTAGTAGGACCACCCTCTACTGGCTCCACGGTGTAGGTAGTCCCGTGCACCTCGATCACTTTATAAACAGTAGGGCCCCAAGAGTCCTGAATTTTGTTCCTCCCTAGAGGTCTGTAGTGCAAATAAACCAACTGACCCACATCAATGGACGGACAGTACACTTTTTCATTCAGAGGAGCAATCCTCTCAGCTGCTTTGCGCTCAGTGTATTCTTTGGCTTTCTCATGTGCATCTCTCAAGCGCTCTTGATGCACAACTAACCAATCATGTCTTGAGTTTGCTACAGGCTCCTTACCGAGTAAAGCATCCACGGGAAGGTGAGGATTAACGCCAAACAGTAAATAGTATGGTGAGTACCCAGTGGTAGCATGTGGTGTGACGTTGTAAGCATAGATCAGTTCAGGTAGGTGTTTGGGCCAACGGCGCTTCTGGGCTGGGGTAAGCGTACACAACCGATCGTGAAGTGTTCGGTTAAAACGCTCACACTGTGCGTTTCCCTGAGGCTGATACGGTGTGGTATGCATTTTCCTCCCTCCATATAGTTTGCACAACTCCCCAACCACCTCGCTCTCAAAATTTCTGCCCCAGTCCGAGTGCAACCTTTCAGGTACTCCATATTTCATAAACCACTCTTTAAGGAGAATCTTGGCAGTGGTATCTGCCTTTTGGTCTTTGGTGGGGAAGGCTTGTGTAAACTTAGTGAAAACGTCAGTAACCACCAAGACGTTCTCACGCCCGTCTGATGCTGGTTCAAGAACCATAAAGTCTACTGCAACAACTTCCAATGGTCTAGAAGCCATGAACGACTTCATAGGGGGTCGTATCTTAGGCTGTGGCATCTTAGTCAATATACACCTCTGACACTTCTTGATCCATATCTCAACGTCATTATACATTCTAACCCAGAAACACCTTTGTCTCAACAGATTTATAGTGCGCTCTATGCCTCGATGACCCATATGATCATGGACACTCTCTAGCACTGGTTGTTTCAGACAGGAGGGCAAGAGCAACTGTTGACATTCACCTTGGTGAGGGACATTGACAACACGATACAATAACCCACTTATATCTTGGATATACACTCACTGGCCACTTTATTAGGTACACCTTCCTAGTACCGGGTTGGACCCCCTTTTGCCTTCAGGACTGCCTTAATCCTTCGTGGCATAGATTCAACAAGGTACTGGAAACATTCCTCAGAGAGTTTGGTCCATATTGACATGATAGCATCACGCAGTTGCTGCAGATTTGTCGGCTGCACATCCATGATGCGAATCTCCCGGTCCACCACATCCCAAAGGTGCTCTATTGGATTGAGATCTGGTGACTGTGGAGGCCATTTGAGTACAGTGAACTCATTGTCATGTTCAAGAAACCAGTCTGAGATGATTCGAGCTTTATGACATGGCGCATTATCCTGCTGGAAGTAGCCATCAGAAGATGGGAACACTGTGGTCATAAAGGGATGGACATGGTCAGCAACAATACTCAGGTAGGCTGTGGCGTTGACACGATGCTCAATTGGTACTAAGGGGCCCAAAGTGTGCCAAGAAAATATCCCCCACACCATTACACCACCACCAGCCTGAACCGTTGATACAAGGCAGGATGGATCCACGCTTTCATGTTGTTGACGCCAAATTCTGACCCTACCATCCGAATGTCGCAGCAGAAATCGAGACTCATCAGACCAGGCTACGTTTTTCCAATCTTCTATTGTCCAATTTTGGTGAGCCTGTGTGAATTGTACCCTCAGTTTCCTGTTCTTAGCTGACAGGAGTGGCACCCGGTGTGGTCTTCTGCTGCTGTAGCCCATCTGCCTCAAGGTTCGACGTGTTGTGCGTTCAGAGATGCTCTTCTGCATACCTCGGTTGTAATGAGTGGTTATTTGAGTTACTGTTGCCTTTCTATCAGCTCGAACCAGTCTGGCCATTCTCCTCTGACCTCTGGCATCAACAAGGCATTTTCGCCCACAGAACTGCTGCTCACTGGATATTTTCTCTTTTTCGGACCATTCTCTGTAAACCCTAGAGATGGTTGTGCGTGAAAATCCCAGTAGATCAGCAGTTTCTGAAATACTCAGACCAGCCCGTCTGGAACCAACAACCATGCCACGTTCAAAGTCACTTAAATCACCTTTCTTCCCCATTCTGATGCTCGGTTTGAACTGCAGCAGATCGTCTTGACCATGTCTACATGCCTAAATGCATTGAGTTGCTGCCATGTGATTGGCTGATTAGAAATTTGCGTTAACGAGCAGTTGGACAGGTGTGCCTAATAAAGTGGCCGGTGAGTGTACTTCCTCTGTTTTAAAAGTGCCTTAACTGGTTTAGACAGAGCAGACCTCTCATGGCCATTTGGCTCTCTCTCTCTATCCCAAAACTTCCTGAACTCACTGATTGTAGGGTCATTCGCTTGAAAGTTACAAAGTTCAACTTTTGTGTAACCAGGAAGAGTAGGCGTGTTTCCTTGAAATGTATTGGCCTCCATAGTGACACCGGCCGTCACTAATTCCGGGCCTAGAGCAGTCCCCTTGTGAACGAGGTTACAAATGGTCACACAGTTGTCAAACTCTTCATCCTCTGACTGATTAACAGGCTCCCCTGCTAACGGCTGTCGTGAGAGGGCATCGGCCGCTGCATTCCGTCGCCCTGGGCGATACCTCACTTCAAAATCAAAAATCGCCAACTGAGCTACCCATCCCTGCTCAATTGCTCCAAGCTTAGCCGTTTTTAGGTGGCACAACGGATTATTATCCATGAAAGCTATAAACTTCGACCCCAGGAGATAGCCCCGAAAATTTTCCCCTACAGCCCATTTGAGGGCAAGTAGTTCTAACTTCATGCTGCTATAATTTCTGTCATTCCGTTCAGCATTGCGCAACCTCCTACTGGCATATGCTATGACCCTCTTATGTTCACCTTGCTGCTGGTAAAGGACCGCACCCAATCCCAAACGACTCGCATCTGTCTCCAAGATGAATGGAAGAGTAAAATCTGCGTAGCCTAGGATAGGGGCCGAAGTAAGTTTCTCCTTAAGGGACTCAAAAGACAATTGACACTCAGCTGACCATAATGACTCAAATTCCCGGTTGTTTCTAGCAGGGCTACCATCGTGAAGACACTGATTGACCAGATCACTCCACCCTCTCTGCTGATCCGGGAAGGGCTGCAGACTACTACATGTCTCTTCCATTACATGTGGAGTCACCAGCCGCTTCTTTTCACCTGACAGTGAGGAGTTTTGCCAAGGGGACGTAGCATGTGGGAGGATCACACTATTCCCCCCAGTTCCCCCTCCCCCCGAACAGGCACCCTGACCAACCAGAGGCGCTAGTGCAGTGACTAGGACACATACCCACACCCGGCTTCCCACCCGCAGACACGGCCAATTGTGTCTAGGACGCCCAACCAAGTCAGAGGTAACACGGGGATTCGAACCGATGATCCCCGTGTTGGTAGGCAACGGAATAGACCGCCACGCCACCCGGACGCCCGTGCTTGTGTTTCAAATGAGGAAAGTCTGTTTGTCTGTTTGATTAATCTAATGTATGCATACTTTACAGTATGCTGCAACCAATTTGTAATTTTCCAAACTGACCTAAAAACGAATTTGGCTTGAATCCCTCAGTTACTGCAGCTAGGGCAGTGTGTGCATGTGTATGTCTGTCTGTCTGTCTATCTATCTGTCTGTCTGCCTATCTAGCAATCTATCTGTCTGTCTGTCTGTCTGTCTGTCTGTCTGTCTGTCTGTCTGTCTGTCTGTCTGTCTATGTGGTTCTTCTGCAATGCAGCAGTGGTTGTGTGTCTATACTATAGGCAGGCTAGGCTGCTCTGTTTACATGTTCTCCTTCCCTCTCTCCTCTTTGGCTTGGAACACCCCTCCTCCAATCAAACAAACATAGGACAGAACTGAAGCATCTACTGAGTCCCCTCACTGGAAAAACACATTTTCCCCTCCCATTTGTGTAATGGGAAATTCTAATGCCTAACATTATGTGAACCACAAAGTGGATGACCGAGCTACTCTTAAATAGACAGAAATCCTGTGTTGTCAGACCTCACTGACCTGCTGAGCATCCACAGCATACAAGACTGGCTTCCAGATCTAAGAAACAGCATTATGATCGTCTTACCAGTTCATTTCAACCAGTTTCACCAGTTCATCTCAAAGCTGGACAACACTATCCAGCTGTGAGGTGAAACAAGACAAAGGTTATGATGTTTGTTTTGAAATTTTATTCTGTTAAAATAAAATGTTGCAGACAAATACTATAAATAATTAAAAAAAAAATGTTGCAGACATAGGTCAGGCTCATATCTCTACTGAATGAAGCCGCAGTTCCTGCCTGGTTAAATCCTCCCTTCGACCAGAACTCCAAGACCAGCAACAAAAAAGCAATTGCAAATAATAATAAAAAAGTAAGGCATTGGAAACCTGATGTTTTAGATGTAGTTGATAATGGAAAAGTTTATCAGCATTTACAAAGGTTCCAAAATCTGTGTTCATTTTTTTTTTTTTTTTTTGCTTTAAATACATTTTAGTTCCATAATGTGATGGCTTTTTTAAAGAGAATTTAAAAAATAAATTTCACAATTGATAAACCAGAGCCAGAGAGATACTGCCTTTCATTCTCAAATTGGGGCGGCACGGTGGCACAGTGGTTTGCACGGTCGCCTCACTGCAAGAAGGTCCTGGTTTTGTACTCTGTGGTAGTCCAACCTTGGGGGTCATCCCAGGTCATTCTCTGCATGGAGTTTGCATGTTCTGGCCGTGTCTGCGGTGGGTTTCCTCCGGGGGCTCCGGTTTCCCCCACCATCAAAAAGAAACATGCATGTTAGGGTTAATAGTCCTCCTGTCTGTGCCCCTGACCGAGGCAATGGGAAAAGAACTGGAGTTGGTCCCTGGGTGCTGCATGGAGACAGCTGCCCACTGCTCCTAGCTACACAGCTAGGATGAGTTAAATCAGAGAGGAATTGCCCCATGGGGATCAATAAAAGTAGTAAAAAAATTAAATAAAAAAAAAATACAATCTTTCAGGTTGAACTTTTTGCTGTTAGTGTCTGTATTTCAGTTAGCCGTGCTAGTGAACTTACCAGGATGGATGTCCGTCATGGTGTTTTGGTCCAGCTCTATTACAGGAAAAGGATGGTTTGGGTTTGTGACCGCTCACATCCTCCCTTGTGTTGACTTTACCTAAAGAATGACTACATAACCAACCCCACTGCACCTTGGTTTTGTGTGTGTGTGTGTGTGTGTGTGTGTGTGTGTGTGTGTGTGTGTGTGTGTGTGTGTGTGTGTGTGTGTGTGTGTGTGTGTGTGTGTGTGTGTGTGTGTGTGCATGGACAGTTTGCAAATATGACCCAGACAGACAAACCTTCCTTGACATTTGCTTGTCCAGAAATAATGCCAGGACCCTGGACAGTTTGGCACTGATTCTTCCTGGTTGAAAGAGACATGACAGATGGAGAGAGACAGACAGACGAGACTGAGAAAGAGGGAGAAATAGAGACATTTTGAAAGCAATGGGAGATGAAATATGCGTAGCGCAAGAGCTGCCCCTGCTCATCACAAAATCTGTACGTAATATCCCCTCTTAAAAAGCATGGCAACACCATGTCCGACCTGGTTATTCGTTTGTTTGTGTCATCAGAGCTGTGACTGTTTTTGTCCTTGAAGTGCAGGCTCTGTTCGTATCTGTGTTTTCACCGCTTTTATCATTCATTGTATTTTCAATGGTTATTATTCATAAAATTTGTGCTTTTGACTATTGCCTGCTAGGAGAATACAGATGGCAATTAACTTTTCTGGCTAACTATGTTTTTAGCTATTGTAACCTACAAAAAACAAAAAACAACTCACTGGCCGGTCGCCAGGGAGGGGGTCGGCCTCCTTTAGTCGAGCGGTTAGCGATGTTGCCTTGTGGTGGAGTACACCCCAGATCGAGTCCCGCACCGGCAAGAAAGTAGCTCGATTGCAGGGGGGGAAATCTGGAAGGTGTGCAGAGCCTCATAAATCTCTTCGGAGCGCGGGAATAATGAAGTGCGAGGGCGCACTTCCGGGAGAGGGTGACTACTGTAACCTACAAAAAGACGATCTACATACGCTTCCAGATCCCACGGATATCCATCCATCCACAATCGCTTAGCCTGCTCTCAGGGTCGCGGGAGTCTGTTCCAGCAGTCATTGGGGGGCAGGCGGGGAAACACCCTGGACAGGCCGCCAGGCTATCACAGGACGGACGGACACACACACACACACACACACACACACACACACACACACACACACACACACACACACACACACACATTCATTCATTCATTCCCAGGAACAATTTAGTACGGCCAATTAACCGAGTTATTTTCTCGCCCGGTGTGGGATTCGTTCCGGTGTGTAGTCCACCACAAGGTGACATCGCTAACCGCTCCACTAAAGGGGGCGGACCACCTGGTGATTGGCCAGTGAGTCTTTTAGGTTACACTAGTTTATATTTTATTTTATAACTATATTTTCTAAGATGGCGGCGCAAATTCACTTTTGTGGCGGCCTAACCCAGTACCGTTCATGTAGTGTTTTTGTCCACGTCTGCATCTAAATTTGTCTTCGTGTGATGGCTGGGAGAGCTGGCGCTGGATTGGCTGGGAGAGCTTGGTCTGCTACGTGCTGTGGGCCCAGGGCCCACGGCCCTGCCTGGAGCTGTGCCCGAAGAGGCAACACCGAGGACGGTCTGACAGGTCGCAGAAGCGGGGCAAGCTAAGCTAACCACTAACCCATGCAGACCGACCGTTCCGATATCACCGAGGGCGGTCTGGCGGCAGCCTCGTCTAGCCTTGACTGTGTTTTCAGTGTCGTCGTGTGGAGTGCGGGGAGGTGTGTCGAAGGTGTCTGGCTGGGAGAGCTAGCGTTGGATCGGCTGAGGGAGCTTGGTCTGCTGTATGCTGTAGGCCCAATCACCACGGCCCTGACCGGAGCTTCGCCCGAAGAGGGAACACCGACGGCAGGCCAAGCTAACTGCTAGCCCATGCAGACCGGAAGTACCGACAGTCATCCTGGCTGGCGTTCATCCTCCTGGACAGTTTTTTTTCATTTTATTTTTTAGTTTAGATATTCGCCCTTTGCTCGTGACGTCACGTCCCACTCGCGGGGAATATGAACGCCATGACGAACGGCAGAAGACTTGGACGTCAAATTTAAGACAAGCAGGCACGTTAGCTATAGTTCGACATTTCGTTGTTTGAAGCTAGTTTTTATTTTACTTTTATGGTACGATGGTGATTTCCTGCTGTGCCGTGCAGTGTGCCAACAGGCAAGGCTGTAAGCCCAATCTAGCCTTTTACAGGGTACCTTTTGATGCCGACAGAAGACGGCGCTGGATAGCTGCTATCAATCGTAAGGACTGGCAGCCGTCCAAATACTCCCGGATCTGTAGTGAGCATTTTTTACGAGGTAAGTTTCATATATAACGTTTTCTAAGTTATGTAACCTAAGCTACGTTAGTTAGAGTCACGTCAAAATAAAGTCTAAACGCTAATGCATAACCAGTCGTGAGAAGGGCTAGCTACTAGCTAGCATCGTTACTAGTAAACAAACCCCACTTGAGTTTGTTAACGTTGAGTTATGACTTGAGTTGTGGGTGACCAAACGTCCACTTTTCCCCGGACATGTCCTCTTTTCACGTCTTCTCCGGGGGGGGGGGGGGGTAACTTTAATGTTATTGAAAATTCCTCCCAAAAGCAAATGAAGACATCTGATCCTTTTTTAAAAAAGAACCAAAGTGTCAGTAACAGTTTACATATGATTAACTGAGAATGTTCTGTAATTAATCCAAACATTAATCTTTGAAATTAGTGTGAGAATTATTTACTATTTAATGCCAACCCTTCCTTTTCCATTAGTGGCTCAAGAACAGAGTTATTATAGTATAAGTGATATTAATGTGCTGCTACTTGTAGTAAGACATGAATATTATTTATAAGCTAAACTAGTCACAGCTTGTCCAACTGATTTGTTTGACTGTCAGGCATCATTTTATTCTGAAAATCCTGTCAGCAGCAGCCTGCGCAGCACAGAGACACAGACAGGTGAGCTGCAGCCTCTCAGGTGAGCTCTGATGTCATAGTGAAATATCTAGACATGAGTTCAGGAGTTGAATGAAACATAATACAAGTTTTTGAGATAGTTTCAGCATCACTGTGGCTCTGTGTCATGAAATACACAAACTGAAAGACAGCATCTCAGGTGAGGATAGAAAAGCTCACAGCAACTGTTACAGAGCAGCACATCACCTACAGGTTTCTATACATTTATGTCATTATAACATTTCATGTGACAGAGTTATGTTATTTTTAAATATTAAGTGTGGTCTCAGATTTAAGTATTCTATCAAAATAAAATGTAAAAATCACAGAAAAAATCATGATAAAACTTTAATTTGCAGGTCAGCAAATGCATATTCAGTAGAGTGAGCATGATGCAGTGAGGCTCTTTATGTGCCTGGAAGAGAAAAGAGAGACAGAGCAGTTAAGTTAAAATCAAACCTACACCCACAGGACCATTAAGCCTGTACTTAAATGATATAAATATTAATTTTCTATCCATACAGAGGAGGTCTACTTTAAATATATTCAAATTATAAGGTATCTTTGAGTAAACTCCGAGTATCATTGAAGTATCTCGAGGCTGGAGGCAGAGTGTCCTCTTTTTTGGAACACAAAATATGGTGACCCTAAGTTATGGAGTAGCGACAGCTAATGCAAAATCAGTCGTGAGAAGGGATAAACTGTTAACTGTTCTCCACATATCGCTCTTTGTGCCGTCCTACAAGGTGACTCACTTCACAGGACAACTCCACAACATTACTCTAACTATTGGTAGCCATCACTTAAATTTAAACTATAATAGCTACTCATCCGTCGCTATATTTTGTTTGTTTTTGTTGTTCACTTTTGAATTTCCCGGTCTATCACTTACTGCCGTCCGTCATGGCGCAGTCTCCCTCGTCATGTGATAATTGTGACGGGTCTGCAAAGGGTGAATATGTGTTATTGTAGTTCTTGTAGTTTTTGGATATGTGTTTTTGTCTTTGTGTTGCACTGCTGTGTGCTGGGGGAAAAGTATGTTTTGTTTTATTTCATGTGCGCAAGTGCATGAAATAAAATGACAAAATGTTTCTGATTTCTGGTTATTTTCAGACTTGTTATCAATATGCACTGTCCCGGTCAAATGAAGCAATAAACTAAACTAAATAAGGAAATGATGAATTTAAAGAACACAGGAATGTAGATGTTTGTATTTCAGATTGAATACGTTGTGCTTGACAATGTATCAACATATCACTCAAAAGGACAATGGCTGCTGTGTGTGTGTGTGTGTGTGTGTGTGTGTGTGTGTGTGTGTGTGTGTGTGTGTGTGTGTGTGTGTGTGTGTGTGTGTGTGTGTGTGAGTGACAGGACCGTAGACGCCAATCGGTTCAACAGTTCAACAATTGTCTCCACACTAGTCATGATTTCATTGCCATCTGGCGGTAAAATAGAACGTGTCCAAACAGAGCAGAATAGGCCAGCAGGTGGCGCTGTTGGATATAAATAATCTGTCCTGACGTGGCAAATGACCCTCAGTAGGAGCTGGGTCACTGAGTTGTAGCTGATGGTTTAGAGAGCTTCAAAAGAAGCCACATGGATTAAGATTTGAACACAGCTTGTGGGAAGATCCTGAGAGAACATTTAATGCTGTTATTTAGAGAAGGTGCAGGAAACTTTGAAAATACAACTTTGGATGATGTGCTCATGAGCTGAGGATCATTTCCAAAGCTACATTCTTATGTCTACCTTCTGCCAAAACAGCAGCTCTCTCCCTAAACCTGAGCACCGCTGCCGTCTCTTCCTTTAATACAGACCCGCTTTCCTAAATTCTTTTACCTTCAGCAACATGGTTTCTCCTTTTTCTTCTTTATCTCTCGCATCCTTCCTCCCATCCCATCACTCTCTCGCTTTCTTCTCTGCATGCCGTTACACTGCGTACTTACACTCATTTATTCTTCCTAGAAAGAAACCGCAACCCATCCACACTTTCACGTTCTCTTTTTGTTCCTAATGACTGGAGAAATAAAGGGCACAAAGGCTTAGTAACCTTTGACCTCAAGGGTGGTCTTTGATGTTGCCCCTCCCTTATCTGTCTCCTGTACAAACACATGAACCCAAGCAATAATCTACCATATATGTGCACACACACACACACACACACACACACACACACATTGGGTGGAAGATGGGGAAAACCCCCTGGACAGGTCGCCAGTCCGTCACAGGGCAGCCCTGAAATAAATAAAATAATTAGGAATGACCAACTCATTCATAATAAACTAGTTTACAAATCATAATAATTTCCACTCATAGTTTGAGAGAGTTCTCAACAACTGTAAAACATACCAGGAATCGGGAACATTTATTTGCCGTTTCATTTCGTGCACCTGCGCACATGAAATTAAACGAAGTATCATTTCCCCCAGCCCACAGCAGTGCAACACAAACACAAAAACATATACCTACAAGAACACATATATGCAAAAAAAAGTACAAAAACAACAAAACTACAAAAACACATATACCCAACATATATTAAAAAATAAACACTGTCCAAGACAACGAACGCCAGCCAGGATGACTGTCGGAACTGCCGGTCTACATGGGCTAATAAGTTAGCTTAGCCTGCCCCGCTTCCACATCCTGTCACACCGCCCTCTGTGTTTCCTCTTCGGGCGCAGCTCCAAGCAGGGCCGTGGTCCTTGGGCCCACCGGATGCAACACAAACACAGACACAGACACACACACTGCACACACTGCAATGCATTAAAACTTTTTTCCTGTATCCATGTTTATATATATATATAATCCAGTGAGTCAAGTAAATTCTTTATGAGACAGTACAAGTCTGTTTCATGCCATAAGCAATCATCAGCTGATGATTATGAGAATTATGCAACATTTAAAATGGCAAGTCAGGTTCAGATAGCTAGATAGATAGACAGACTGACAGAGAGGGGGGGGACGAAAGAGAGAGAGAGAGAGCATTTTTCTGAATTTAACACAAAATTATCAAAAAACAGACTTAATATCTTTTTAATAATATAAACAATATTTGCCAAGTTACAAACAAATACTTAACATGCATCTATTAACAATACCAAAAATAATCATTCAACAACAACTCAAAAAGTAAAATAAAAACAGGTAAGACCCCTTTTATCGGCGCTCTGCAGCAAAAATCAGCTCATCCTCTATGGTTCAACACAGCACCCCTCCATAACACCAGATGGTTGTGAATTTGTCCAGATCCTTCATTGCTTTGTAATAATTAAAATCTACCCTTATCCTGGCCTTGACCATCCTGGTAAACAACAGTTCAACATCACGTTGTAAAGACGCTTCGATTATTGTTTTCCGGCTCACATAAATAGCCATTTTTGCCTGCCCTGCTATGAATTTCAAGAGCTGGCATTTATATTTTACACGTTGGTATATTTGAAACCAAAAATAAAATTATGCCTGCAAAAACTTTCCCCAGGTGATCTAAATAAATTTTCTAATAGCAGAAACAGGGAAAGAGAGAGAGAGAGAGAGAGAGAGAGAGAGAGAGAGAGAGAGAGAGAGAGAGAGAGAGAGAGAGAGAGAGGGACAGAGAGAGAGAGAGAGAGAGAGCGAGAGAGAGAGAGAGAGAGAGAGAGAGAGAGAGAGAGAGAGAGAGAGAGAGAGAGAGAGAGAGAGAGACTTTCAACAATGCTTTAATAAAACTCACAAGAAAATTACAACACAAAGACCAACGGGGTAAGCAACACAAGATTCACAGAATCTAAATCATCTCAGGACACTCCCCAAGATCAGCTCATCATCCACAATACAGCAAACTACATTTTTATAACACCACGTATTGTGAAAATTTCCAGATCGTCCATCATTTTGAAGTAGCAAAAACCTACAGTTAAACGAGCTCTTAACATTCTTACATACACAAAAACAGCATCATCATCATCATCCCCAGCGTCCCTCATTCCGTTTCTTCTGCTCAGGTACACGGCCGTCTTTGCACTCCCCAGAACGACATTAAGAAGCTGCATTTGGCCTTGTTTTTCCGGGAGTAGCTGTAGCCCAGAATGAACATGGGTTTGGAAAACACTTCCCCAAACAACCCAAAAACATTTTCCAGCAAAGTAAAAAGCGGCAGCAGTCGACAGCATTCCATGAAGCAATGGGAGACAGTTTCGCGATTGGGGCTGCAACGATTAGTCGACATAATCGACGACGTCGATCATAAAAACTCGTCGACGCAGAATTTTAGCTTCGACGCGTCGTATAAAAACAATCAGAGCCAGTAACGTTAACTCAAAACCGCACAAATGTTCATTTGTAACTGCAATGCCCTATAGGAAGTGCTGGGGGCAGTATCGCTTCCATCGTCTGATATAACTGCATTTTGCATGAACGACGAAGAAAAGAAGAAAGCGTATGAACGATGGCGGAAAGGAGAGCGAATGAGGCTAATGAAGAGCAAAAACCAGCGAGACCGAGACTATCAAAAGTCTGGGAGTATTTCACAGATGACAAGCCAAAGAAGTCAGTTAAATGCGGAATATGCAAAGCCGAATTGGCATTCCACAGCAGCACTACGGCGATGCACGAGCATTTGAAACGCAAGCACCCTGGAGCCACGATGATTGCTACTTCGGATCATGGGTAAGTTTAGCTAGTTAGCCACAGTATCGTAATGTTTACGTTAGCTTAAGTTACATGTTGTAAAACAGAACGTCTCAAGGGTGATGCTTGCTAAGCGAACGCTATTTCAGTTATGTGGATTCTGCGTATCCACCAACGAGCTGTATGTAACATTAGCTAAACAGCACCAAGCTTGCAGCGTAGCACACTACAGCTTAGAGTTGTTTAGCTCCGTCATTTATCACCGAGTGTCGTGTTTTTGCAGACTGGAGTATTAACTAGCTAAGTTAAGTTTGCTAACGTTAGCTAAATGTTAACGAGTTCTAACATTCACTGACTGCAGTAACTTACTGCGCTATGGGCTCTAGGTTTCTTTTTTTTCAGTTGAAAAAAATTGAACTTTTTGGGCTAAAACGCAGGCAAGACTGCAGAGACGGGGAACGTTAGCACCATCTAACATTAGCTAGCTATCTTACTTAGCTAGTCAATCTGCAGTCTGCAAAAACATGACACGGTACTAACGTGAGCTGTCTGTAGCCTAGACAGTCAACTAGCTTTCCCAGTGCGCTCTAATCAGCTGTAGCTTGTCGTAGCGTTAGCTAGTTAGACTGGGTTGGAGCATATCAATAATTCAGTTGTAAGATATTTATTCATTTAAATGGTTTAATTGGTATTAGTCAGTACACTAAGATAAACTGATACCATAGCCTACAAATTGTGATGATAATTAATACAGCTTTCTGTTTTGTTCTCTTTCTATTTTAGTACTAAGCAAAGGCGTGTGGATGAGTTCATCCTGAAGAGAGGCTCATGCACCCCTCAAATGGCTGGAGTCTTAACAGAGAGCATCCTCAACATGCTCGTCAATGACATGAGACCAATATCCATGGTTGAAGATGGGGGATTTAAGCAGATGGTCACCACATTCCATCCAGGTTACACCTTACCTTCCAGAACTCATTTTACTAAGCTTATGGAGGGAAAGTATGAAGCTACTTTTGGTAAGGTTAAAGATGCTCTTAAAGCAACCAAGAACAAGATTGCCCTGACAACTGATGCCTGGACCAGTGTCGCGACAGAGGCATATCTTGGCATCACCTGTCACTTTATAAGTGATGACTGGGAGCTCACTAGCTTCTGCCTTACAACCATGCCACTCGAAGAACGGCACACTGGACCCAACATTGCTGCATGGATTGAGCAGGCTGTGGAAAGGTTTGAGATCCCTCCAAGCAAGATTGTGGCAGTTGTTCATGACAATGGCTCCAATGTCGTACTGGCTGCAAACATCTTGCAGGAAAAACATGGGTGGGTGTCTATCCGCTGTGCAGGCCACACTTTACAGTTGGTGATCAATCGTGCACTGAAACACCCTCAGATCAGTAAAGCACTGGGAGCAGCGAGGTGTCTCGTCGAGCACTTTAAAAGGAGCGAACTGGCTTCAAGCAAGCTTAAGACAAAGCAGAAACAGATGGGGACCCCGGAACACAAACTTGTCCAAGATGTCTCTACCAGGTGGAACAGCACCTATTATATGGTGACTCGCATGCTGGAACAGAGATGGCCACTGACTGCGACTCTGTCTGACCCGGCAGTAACACAGAGAGGGAAACAATACCTAGACCTCAAAGCTGATCAGTGGACCCTGCTAGATGAACTGGCCAAAGCTCTCCAGGCCTTTGAATGTGCCACTGTCTACTTGAGTGGTGAAAGCTATGTGACAGCCCCCGCCCTGCCTCCACTAGTCAGAGGGCTTTTGAAGTCCACCCACACTGCCTATGATACAGCTCCTGTGCAGGCCTTCCAGGCGGCTGCTTCAGAGGAGACCACTGCACGCTGGTCAAGAGAGGTCACCATCACAGATGATGACCCAAGCAAACAGATCATTGCAGCTGCACTAGACCCACGATTTCGAAAACTGAAATTCCTGACATCGGAGGAGAGGTTCAGTGTTCAGAATAAAGTACAAGCTCTGGCCCTACAGTCCAAGGATGGGAGTACTTTGAATAACCAGCACACCAGTGGGAATGAAGAAGCCACAGCAGCATCAGCGGACAAGGATGCCACAGACTCAGCTGAGGGAACTACAAATAGGTCTGTTTCAGCTCTCGATTCACTGCTTGGATGTGACTCAACAGACAGTGACAGTGAGACCAATGATGAACAGGATGTGCGCAACCAAGCGATCAGTAATGAAGTGCTGATGTACTTCGGAGAGCAGCCCCTCTCAAAGACAGAAAGTCCCCTGTCTTGGTGGAAATTGAATGAGGCAAAGTATCCAACCCTTGCATCACAAGCCAAATCGTTTTTGTGTATTCCAGCTACTTCTACTCCCTCTGAGCATCTCTTCTCAGCAGCTGGGAACATCGCCTCAAAGAAGAGAGCCAGCCTTACTCCAGAGCACGTCGACATGCTCACGTTCCTGCACTGCAATTTAATGTGTTTATGAACTGCAGGAGATCAGAGTAAGACACACATATACACACACACAGCTCCTCTCACTCACACACAGCAAACAAAAGACCTACAGGTCTGTCCGAGCTGACTCATTCTCCCCTCCTGTTGGAGATGGTGGAGCCTAGTGAGTGGATCCACGTCCCCCTCCTGGACCAGGTTAACAGCCCCATCAGAACCGCGGTGCTGGGGCAGAGGCTGCTATTTTGAGTTACTTTAAAACATTATTTGCACATGATCTTTACGTTTTGACTTGCACTTTAATTTGTATTATTTAATTTATTTATTTTGTTTTTATTATGATTGATAATGCATTTACTTTCATTTGTATTATTTCATGTATTTATTTAGTTTTCATTATGATTGATGATGCATTTGATTAAACAAGTAGCTCCAAAACAATTTCCAAATTCAAATGTTTCATGAGTCATTATTTTAATTCGCTATGGGATCATGTTATGTTAAGGCAGAGAGACACAGGGCGACATTCACAAGTGTGCAGACTTAAGCGTGTGAGGTAAAACGTGCACTGGAGCCCGGAAGAGGATCCGCGCCCTCAGGAAGCAGAGATGGAGGGTGTGAAAGAGATAATCGTTAGATTAGTCGACTAATCGAAAAAATAATCGACAGATTAGTCGACTACCAAAATAATGGTTAGTTGCAGCCCTATTCGCGATTAGAGCAAAATGGGCACTCATGGCTGATATCAGAATTAATAACAGACAAAGCATCAACAGCCACGACACCATGTAAGACCCTCCACTGCAGCTCTGCAGCTTTTTTGACCAATGGTGGTTTGTACAGCTCCCTCCACTCAGGACCAACACGATCCCTCAGTCCTAAGTGAGCCCTCCATGGGGTGTCAGGTTTACCATGCAATTTGTCCCTGTGCAGAACTTTAGCAAACATTTTGTACACCGACCTCCCATTCGGATCCTGAAAAGAAAACGCAGAGGGATTCCCACGTTTTAAAAGAGGTCCTGTACAGTCCTTAAAATCTGGGGAAATGTTCATCGAAGGGAAAACATCCTTCTCACCGGGTCTAACAGAGCCATTATAATACTGGATCAGCAGTGTCCGCTCACCACTTGTGAGAGCTTCCCTCCATTTCTTAAGCGGCAGAGTGAGGACACGAGTTGATCTCCGGCCCAAGCGGGAGGCGAGAGGAGCTGCGTTGTCCATATCTGGCTGGGCCTGTGAGCTGAACTACATGTCCCAGAGTCACCACGTTAGACACACAGAAGACAGTATAACATCAAAGAAAGACAGAGAGAGTGAGAGAGAGAGAGAGAGAGAGAGAGAGAGAGAGAGAGAGAGAGAGAGAGAGAGAGAGAGAGAAATACTTTGTGGGTTTAATTACAAATCCTTGTTTGACTGTAAATTCTGTAGTTCAGGCCCCAAATTACTTCCATCTGCCTGTAAATCATCTCTCCATCTCACAGTTACTCATTCTGTCTCAACTGCTTCACTGACCTGAACTACTGTAAACTATAGAAGAAGAGAGAAAAGCCACTTTATCTGACTTTCTATCATTACAATGAATTCAGTCTCTGCATTTAACCCATCCAATGTGTAGGAGCAGTGGGCAGCTGCAGCACCCGGGGACCAACTACAGTTCTTCTTTCCATTGCCTTGCTCAGGAGCACAAACCAAGAAACGTGCATGTCTTTTTGATAGCTCTATCATGTAGATTAGAATAGAATAAAATAATAAAATAACAGTAAAAGATAGGCCATGCTGCAAACTGAGGAGCTTTATCGCTTCTTTTTTTTATTCCCGACTGAAGCTCATCCCAAAGGATGTTCCAATAATCATGCTTCTTTTAAGATAATTTAGAAAAACTAAATTCTACTGTGAATAGAATAGAATAGCTTGTGAGTTTTAGCAGAGATTTGCAAGCTAGGCGCAAGCAAAAGTGCAATTTTACACACTGCCTAGCCTGATCAGAAACACACACACACACACACATGCACACGCACGCACACACACACACACACACACACACACACACACACACACACACACACACACACACACACACAAATGCATACACATGTTCACACGCAAGGTTGACATACAGTACTGTAAAAGCCAAACCACCATCTCCCCAGCAATGTGGTTCCACAACTGGACAATTACGTTGCCAGCTAAGTAGATCCATCTGTTGTTGGAGGCATTCGGATCCCCTTTTATCCAGAAAATTACAAAATCCCTGATGCAGATTTTTTGTACATTATGTAAGTGTTTGGAGATCGGTGAAACCGTGATAAATCAGGTTGGAGATTGTTGTCTCCTTTCGCAGCCCTCAAGCTTGAAATTTTCCTATTGTGCATGAATAAACTATATGGCATCAGCTGAGAAAGACATCACCATCGTCTACGATATATATTTTCACCATGCGTTTTGCTCAAGTTGCAGAGTTTTTGAACGTCCACTGAGGTTCAGGATTCCAGACATTCCTGTGAAGGTCTAGTGTGTCTATTCATTTTCCTATGGATAAACGCCTCCATCATGATGTTTTTATTGAACTGAGGTGAGACAAGCAGGGCCAGACTCTCCCCCCCCCTTTCTGTCTCAATACAACCACGTTTTGCTCAGATAGGAGAAGGACGCTATATTAAAGAATGAAAACAGAATACCAATTAAGTGAACAGATTGAAGGAAAAGGGGCATGGGACTGGTCAGTGGGTGTCTCTCTCGCTCTCTCTCGCTCTGTCTTTCTTTGATGTTATACTGCCTTAAATGCTCCTTTTCTCTCATCCACACATGTACTGCATGTACTGGTGCAGCTGTGAGATAAGCGCCCCCCCCTCACCATTTTCAGTTTCCAGCTCCGCTCCTGCAGTATCGCAGCATTCTCGTCTCTTTTTTCTTCTTCTCTATGTTGCATCTTCTTCTTCTGCATTACCCGTTCCTCTCTTTCTAGCAGGTTGGTTTGTGGTTCCTGTCTTTCTTTATTTAGATTTCTCGGGCTGGACGAGCGAAATAGAATCAGCACCTCTCCTCCTTGTAGATAGAGACGCTGTCTGCGTCCTCTTCCTGCAAATATTGGGCTAGGTTTATTGAAATGCATCAATGGGAAACCCTGTGTTAAGATGCAGGTACTGGAGTGTTTTCTTGGTTGTGCTTGCTAAGAAGCTAGCATTCTTCTTCTAACGTCAAGCGAGCAGGATACAAGGAGAGGATTGCTAATCCCAATTGGCTTGGTGCAGAACGATGAATCCCCTCGGTGGCTAACAGCAGCAAGATGAGATGAAGACATTTCTGTCATCCTTTGACTTACACTAGTGAGGTTTACCATGCTGAAACGGAGGACTGAAGGCCAGCACTTTGCTGTGGTTTCATACAGAATCCCCCAGAACTGGATGACCTCAAATACACCCTGCAGAGGAGATGAGGCAAACGCATGAACACACGTGCACAGATACAAACAAACACACAGACACGCACACTTATGCACGCGCGCACGCACACGCACTCAAAGAGTGAGCAACACCAGATATTCTTCTGTCGGGGGATCATGTATAAGCAAAAAATCTTGGGCCCATTCCCGTTCTCTGCCTATCAACTCCTCCTTTTTCCTCTTTCCCTGCCAGACTGCTGACTGATGCTTTCAGCCGTGCTCTCTCTATCACACTATTAATTCTCTCTCTTTACTCCCCCTCTGGCTTGCCTTTTTCGGAAACCTGAATGCTTCAGCTTCCACCACTTTTTTTTCCTTGTCTTCTGGGCATGCGTCTTCACGATCTGTGTGTGCGTGCGTGCGTGCGTGTGTGTGTGTGTGTGTGTGTGTGTGTGTGTGCGCGTAGCCAGCCTGAATCAGCAGTCCCGCTCAGATGATCGTGACGTCACCGTTTACGGTATCCAGCGTTTCGGGAAACGGTTGGCTCGCACTGAACTGTAGCTAGCAAAACGCTGTAATGAGAACTGCACCTGTTGTGCACAAACAGGAAACGCAGTAACGCTCAGGGTAACGCTGAACAGAGGGGCTTTCACGTGCTCCCAAGCCACGCTATTACGTAATATCTATCGGCGGGTGAAACGATGATCTGGGTCAGCACACTTGATTAGGTGAGACGGACAGAAAGAGAGAGAGAGGAAAAACAGACGGAGAGAAAGAGAGAAGAGGGGTTAAAGGGGGGGGGGGGCGGAGAGGGACGTTGCATGTGGAGGTCAGTAGAAATTAGTTGACTTTCTTTCTGGATTCTGCCTGGCTCATTCATCTTCATCTTTGAAACCCAGCTTCTGCAGCCTTTGCCAAGGGGACACGGTACTGAGCGTTACCGGCAGGCTGGAGACCAGATGATCTGCTCGTGCAGGCTGTGTGGTCGCTGCCTGGATGTGTAGAAAATGCTCAGCACATGCTGTCTGAACAAAGCATGTGTTGCTGAAACACTTGTCGTCAGTATTCACGTATTTTGTACAAGCGCTGAGGTATGCTTGCTGTCTGTGACCTCGGTTTACTGATTCTGCAGATGGTGATTTTTATATTTTTTCCCCTAGAGAAAATCAAACGGTTTACCAAAACGCGGTAGCGAGGGGGAAAGCATTCTTGACAGAAGGGTTAGCCAGCGTGTCCTTTTCTTTGATATTTAAGCCTTTGACTGCTCGCTAATTGCAGGTTAGTTTGGATAGACCTCTAAAGTCGTGACGTCAACCACGTGGTCCCGCCTGGATCTGGATTCGATTTTGCATCGAACGAGAAATGAATAGGACTACCGGATTCTGTATGCCAGTTTAAAATATCTTTAAAATATGTGGAGTATGGTAAGTGGATGACATGCGACACAGCCATTATATGTTTATACGACTTACTATATATATATATATATATGACTGTTGGAATAGAATCCAGCATCCCCGCGGCCCTGACAGCAGGATAAGCGGTGAAGACAATGGATATATATATATTTCCATCCATATATATATATATATATATATATATATATATATATAGTTTTTTTGTTGTAGCGAATTCGGGAGGCAGCCCGGGAACCGCCGCAGCCGGGGCGCGAACCCGGGTCTCCCACATCATGGGCGACTACGTTACCCAGTCGACTTAGCCAAGGGCTGGCGAGTCTTTTCATCCGTGATCATTACACTACCCCTCTCCTTCGGGAAGCGCGTCCCCGCGCTTCAGGATATCAGCTCCCTCACGCCTTTCGGCGCACGCGCTTCCGACGGCCTCACAGTCTAACCATCCCACTTCTGACACCAATGTACCGAATTCGGGGGGCAGCCGCAGCCGGGACGCGAACCCGGGTCTCCCGCACAACTGCGTCTGCCATCCGGTCGGAGATCGGGAGAGAAGAAAGAAGGAGCGATGGATCTAATCGCTTAGTGTTTTTGTGGTCCTGACTCTATTCGCTTAACAGGCTGTGGGGGTTGTGGAGTGGTGTGGATGGCTGACAGACAGGGATGTAGACTAGTGACATGACAGGATGTTAGCTCAGAACCGCTTCATCCTTCTGTTGGTGGTGGGGGTAGTACTGGTCATTGTCGGCCTCAGCCTACAATAGTTGAACCTGATCCCCACCACTCCCATAGAGGAGGACCAGTCCCTTCACACCCTTGATGGAGGTGTCAGGATGCGCCTGGGGAAGAGCAGCAATGCTTCTGAGCCTGACCCAATAACTGAACCAATAACTGAGGCCTATGACTACTGCAATACCCCCAACCGCTCCGAAGAAGCCTGGGAAGGTCACAGTCCAGTGGACTACAAGCTGCTCTCAGTCCAAGTGATGATCCTGCATGGTGATTTATACCCTCTGTATTTCACCCCCAAGACCCAGCGGCCTGCCATTGACTGCACCCTGTCTCCCAGCAGGAATCCATCCCATCCCCAGCTCGGCTCCTTCATCAATCACATGGGCCAGGTAGGGCAAGGCCACTGGGATTCCCCTCGCGGCTCTGTGCCCCGTCTGCCCAGCCACAGCAACTGTGAAATAGGAGAGCTCACAGACAGGTGTAGTGCAGCATCTGCACAATGACCAACTCTTCTGCCAAGCCTACAAGCGCCACAAACTCCTATCATCTGATTGGTCAGCCCGGCAGGTGTGGGTGGAGATCACAGGTAAGAGTCGCACCCACCAAAATGGGCTGGCCCTCCTCTATGGCTTCCTGCCAGACTGCTTGGACAAAACTGTCTGTCCATCACCAGTGGATCACATTGTTTTGCGGCTCGGCCTGCGACTGTCCTGCTAGGAACAGGTTCCTGGAAGATGAGCAGAGGAGGCAGTATCGGCTCAGAGTGGAAAACAGTGAACTAGTAGCACTTATTGTATTCACGCAGTAAAAAAAAAAAAAAGAATTATCTTTCTCGCGCTTTTACTTTAGCACTGGTTTTGCTCTTAGATGCTTGTTTAGAGAGAAGATGCACTTGTGACCTCTGATGACTAGTAGTTCTCCTGATTTCCTACGCTAAATGCACTTATTGTAAGTCGCTTTGGATAAAAGCGTCAGCTAAATGACTGTAATGTAATGTAATGTAATGTAACTAAAGAGTTACACTGATATGGCACGCACTCTGGTCTGCGCACCTGCCAGCTCCGAGCTGCCAATGCCATAGACTCCTTCCTCTGCCACCTGCGCCATGACCTGTCCTTCCCTTGTGTGCCAGCAGGGGACAATGGCAACGGCGGCTGTCTGACCCCAGCCCAGTTGGCTGTGATCCGTAGGCAGCAGCTATGATGAGGTTGACAGGAGGCAAGTAGGGCTGTACCACAAGTATGCCATCCTGGCTATGTACCCCTATACCTCAACAGAACGGCTGCCAAGATGGAGCACATCGCCAAGGGCAACGAGGCGGGCAGGCAACCACGAGCGGCAAGGCGAGTAGGTGTTCACGCTCTCCTCAGCACATGATCTCACCATGGCACCTCTGCTTAGAGCCCTGGGGCTGGAGGAAGCCAGGTTCCCCCGCTTTGCAGCAAGGGTGGTCTTTCAGTTGTGGAAGAGCCCCCTTGCAATGCATGGACAGCAAAAGAAGGGAGCGGGCAAAGGTGAGAAATTGAAAGTAACAGATAGGGAGCTGTCCATCATGGTACTGTACAATGGGCAGGATGTGACTTTTCACACCACCTTCTGTCGCTCTCATGCCACCTAGCCCCTCTGTTCCCTGGGAAACTAACTTTCTTTTGTTAGGAGAGACATGGGCAGTGTTCTCAATCCCACTTCTGACACCAATGTAGCGAATTCGGGGGGCAGCCCGAGAACCGCCAAGGCCGGGACACGAACCCGGGTCTCCCGCATCACGGTAGACTATGTTAACCCGTCGACTAAAGGGTCCGACCCATTAGCCGAGGGCTAGCGAGTCTATTCATCTGTGATCATTACACTGCCCCGCGTCTTCGGGGCTCCAGCGTATGTGCTCCGTCACGCCTCGGGGAGCACGCGCTTTCAATGGCCTCAGGGTCTCACCATCCCACTTCTGACATCAATGTAGCGAATTCGGAGGGCAGCCCGGGAACCGCCGAAGTCGGTACGCGAACCCGGGTCTCCCGCACCACGGGCAACTACGTTAACCAGTCAACTAAACGGTCCGACCCGCTAGCCAAGGGCTAGCGAGTCTTTTCGTCCGTGATGGTTATTACACTGTGTGTGTGTGTGTGTGTATATATATATATGTATATATATATATATATATACATATATATATATATATATATATATATATATATATATATATATTGTGGCGGACACTAGGGGCTATGCCTCTCACCCAGCAGGACTGTGAGCTGGGGGCGTGGTTTACGTTCCCGGGCTCGCCGGTGCAGGGTTGTTCCTGCTGCAGTTGGTTTTTGGAGTTGAGGAATAAACATCAAACTCGCCTTGGTCTCCTGTGTTTTTCCTCATTCCTGCCACATTGGTGACCCCGAATTGAACATGTTTGGAGCAGAAGAGGAGTGTGAATCCACTTCGGCCACGCCGCCCCAACTCTCACAGCCGGCCGTTCTCGCCGCGGCTGTGAAACTCCCAGAGTTCTGGCAGAGCGACCCGGCCTCGTGGTTCCAGCATGTCGAGGCGCTGTTCCACCTGCGTGGAATCTCCGCGGAGGACTCCAGATACTATTTGGTCGTCGCTGCGCTGGACCAGCAGTCCACACGCCGGGCCATGCAGCTGTTGCGCGCCCCTCCGCAACACGATAAATACGTCGCCCTCAAACATCTTCTGTTCCGGAGGTACAGCCTATCTACCGCAGAGAGGGCAGATAGAATCCTTTCCCTATCCGGTTTGGGGGACGGGACGGCTGTGGATCTCATGGACAATATGCTGTCACTGCTAGGCTCAGACGAAGGTGGGTTCCTTTTCCCGCACGTTTTCCTGCGCCAGCTCCCGTCTCCTGTGCGCGCGGCTTTGGCTAACTCCCCGTGTCTGGCCGCTGGTGACTGCCGAGGTTTGGCTGAGGAGGCCGATCGGGTCCTGCTGGCTACCAGACGGTTCTCTGTGAAGAATGTGGCGTCGGAGCCTCTGCAGCCGACGTCGGAGGACGCGGACCCGGCAGTGGTGGCTGAAGTGACTGCCCGGAGACGGCGCGGGAGATGCCTCTGTTTCTTCCACCAGCGGTTCGGCGGCAAAGCGAGGCGCTGCGTCCCTCCGTGCACGTTTGAGGCGGCGGGAAACTCCAGGGCCAGCGCTCAGTAGCAGCTGTGGGCGCTGGCGGACGTAGTGAGCTGCTCTTCATTAAGAACACGATGTCAGGAAGACGGTGTCTGGTGGACTCAGGCTCGCAAAAGAGCCTACTCCCTCCTGCTAAGACAGACAGGTCGGCCGAAGGCGGCGGCCCACAGTTAAGTGCAGCTAACGGTTCGTCCATTGCGACGTTTGGCACAAGGTTGGTGACTGTTTGCTTCCACGGGCGCCATTTTGAGTGGGATTTTGTAGTGGCCGCCATTACGGTTCCCATTATCGGCGCGGATTTTCTGTGTGCTAATGGTCTGCTGGTTGATGTTGCAAACCGCCGTTTAATTGATGCTGTGTCTTTCGCCACTGTTCCGTGCGAGACAGGGGGAGCCGGGCCGTTAACACACGCTAACTTTTTAGCATTAGGGGATGATTTTCAGCGTTTGCTGGCGGATTTTCCATCGGTGACTACGCCTGCCTTTTCCACCGCGGTTACTAAACACGGGGTAGAACATTTAATTCCCACTCTGGGACCGCCTCGACGCGGTAAAATTGGCTACAGCTAAGGAGGAGTTCGCCATCATGGAGCGTCTGGGTATAGTGAGGCGTTCCAATAGCCCGTGGGCCTCGCCGCTTCACATGGTGCCCAAGGCGGATGGGTCGTGGCGGCCTTGCGGCGATTTTCGCTGCCTGAACGTCACCGCCAATGACCGCTATCCCATCCCACACATACAGGACTTTTCCATACGCCTGGCAGATACCACTATTTTCTCTAAGGTGGACCTGGTGCGTGGCTATCATCAGGTTCCCGTGCGCGCAGAGGACGTGCCCAAGACCGCAGTGATCACCCCGTTTGGGTTTTTTGAGTTCATGCGCATGCCTTTTGGCTTGAAGGGGGCAGCGCAAACCTTTCAGAGGCTGATGGACTCGGTGTTGCGTGACCTTGATTTCGTGTTCGTTTATCTCGACGACATATTAGTGGCCAGTCCGTCAGCTGAAGAGCACCTGGCGCACCTGAAACAGGTTTTCCGTCGTCTGGACGAACACGGCCTGATAGTCAACCCGGCCAAGTGTCAGTTTGGACTGCCGGTGATTGACTTCTTGGGTCACCGCATTTCGCCGCAAGGCGCGGTCCCGTTGCCTTCTAAGGTGCAAGCGGTGGCGGAATTTCCCCGCCCAGTCTCTGTTAAGGCATTGCAGGAATTCTTGGGCATGGTGAATTTCTATAACCGTTTCCTCCCTCGCGCTGCCCACCTCCTTCAGCCACTTTACGAAGCCCTGCGGCTTAAGAAGGCTAACGACCCTGTCGACTGGACTCCCGAACAGGTCCAGGCCTTTGACGGAGCTAAGTGCGCCCTGGCTAACGCTGCCCTCCTCGCCCATCCCACACCCACGGCGTCCATAGCTTTAACAACCGATGCGTCTGACATAGCCGTGGGGGCTGTGGTTGAACAGCGTGTGGCGAGTGCGTGGCAGCCACTCGCATTTTTTAGCCGCAAACTGCGGGATAGCGAGCGCAAGTACAGCGTTTTTGACCGGCAGTTGCTGGCACTGTACCTTGCAACCCGGCATTTCCGCTTCCTGCTGGAGGGTCGCCCATTCACGGCTTATGTGGATCATAAGCCGCTGACTTTTGCCATGTCCAATGTGACTGAGCCGTGGTCTGCTCGTCAACAGCGCCACCTAGCGACGATCTGCGAGTTCACAACGGACATTCAGCATCTGGCCGGGAAGTCCAACCCTGTTGCTGATTGTCTGTCGCGTGTGCTTGTGTGTCCTGTGCACCTCGGTGTGGATTTCTCCGCTATGGCTGCCGACCAGCCCAGCGACCCGGACGTCCTTGCCCTTAGGTCAACGCGTACCGGTCTCAAGCTAGAGGACGCTGTGATGCAGGAAGGCAGTCCTGCCCTCCTCTGCGATGTCTCCACCCGCCGTCCCCGCCCCGTTGTTCCAGTGGCCTGGCGCCGTCGAGTTTTCGATTCGATTCACTCCCTCTCGCACCCTGGAGTTCGGGCGTCGGTGAAGTTGGTCGGTTCCAAGTTCGTCTGGCCTGGCCTCCGCAAGGACGTCAAGGGGTGGGCAGCTGCATGTGTAGCGTGCCAGCGCGCTAAGGTCCACCAGCACACTAAGTCGCCCCTCGAACCGTTTCCGATCCCGGCCAGACGTTTCGACCACGTGCATGTGGACCTGGTGGGCCCTCTACCTTCTTCACAGGGTTTTACGCACCTGCTCACAATGGTAGATAGGACCACCAGGTGGCCAGAGGCTGTCCCTCTGTCCTCCACAACATCCTCGGATGTTGCACGCGCTTTTCTTTCCTCCTGGGTCGCCCGTTTCGGCACTCCGTCAGATATCACCTCAGACAGGGGCCCCCAGTTCGTGTCAGAGCTCCGGTCGGCACTTGCGCGATCCTTGGGTGTGCAGGTACACCGCACTACCGCGTATCACCCTCAGGCTAACGGGTTGTGTGAACGTTTTCACCGGTCGCTCAAGGCAGCGCTGCGCTCTCGAATGATAACTGGGTGGATCGTTTACCTTGGGTTATGCTCGGGTTGCGTTCGGCTCCTAAGGAGGACCTCGACGCGTCACCCGCTGAGCTGGTGCTCGGTCAGCCACTCCGCGTCCCTGGGGAATTTTTGCCTGGGAGTTCCGCTCCTCGACCCCGTCCGGCCGTTTATCCTTTTTTGTCCGACAGCACTCGGGTTCCAGGCCCCGTTCACCACTGTTTTCCGCGGTCGTTCGTGCCTGCGGAGCTCATGTCGGCTCGTTTTGTTTTTGTACGGCATGATGCTCACCGCTCGCCCCTCCAACCCCCATACGATGGCCCATTTCGGGTTCTTGAGACGGGTGCTAAGGGTTTTGTGCTAGATATGGGTGGGCGTAGGGAGCGTGTCACGCTTGATAGGCTTAAACCGGCGCACAGGGTGGCAGGCGAAGTTGTGTTTCCGGCCCAGGTTCCCCGTCGGGGTCGTCCTCCTTCTAGGACCCCGGCAGTGTCTTCACGGGTTCAGCGTTCTGCTTCTCAGCCGGCTTTGGACTGTGTTTCACCTACTGTTTCGGCTTAGGGACGGCGCAGCCGTTATGGCAGGCTGCTTAAGCCTCCAGTGAGACACTAATTTTCTTTCCAGGAGTCCCTTCTGGGTGTTCGGGGGGGGGGGGGCTGTGTGGCGGTCACTAGGGGCTATGCCTCTCACCCAGCAGGACTGCGAGCTGGGGGCGTGGTTTACGTTTCCGGGCTCGCCGGTGCAGGGTTGTTCCTGCTGCAGTTGGTTTTTGGAGTTGAGGAATAAACATCAAACTCGCCTTGGTCTCCTGTGTTTTTCCTCATTCCTGCCACTATATGCCTCCTCCAATACATGTGGAGTTGCCAGCCGCTTCTTTTCACCTGACAGTGAGGAGTTTAACCAGGAGGACGTAGCGCGTGGGAGGATCACGCTATTCCCCCCATTTCCCCCTCCCCCCAATCAGGCGCCCAGACCTACCAGAGGAGGCGCTAGTGCAGCGACCAGAGGAGGCGCTAATGCAGCGACCAGGACACACCCACATCCGGCTTCCCACCCGTAGACACGGCCAGTTGTGTCTGTAGAGACGCCCGACCAAGCCGGAGGTAACACGGGGATTCGAACCGGCGATCCCCGTTTTGGTAAGCAACGGAATAGACCTCTACGCTACCCGGACGCCCCCGGACTTATTATATTTTTATGGACAGCACGGTGGCCCTGTTGCGGTTACACCGCCCCGAGCTGCCTCCCCGGCACGTTCAAGCCACTCCCCCAGCTCGGACATGCCGGAAACATCCGAGCGCTCGGCTCGCGGTCTGCGGAGACGAGCGCTGCGCTACACCAGGTGTTTGCCATCATCCATCAGGCACACCTGCGGCAATCAGGCAGCCCCCTACAAGAAGCCTGCCAGAACGCCCGTCTGTGCGTCGACGTACTAAACTCTGTGGATTCTCCATTCGCGACTTCCACGGCTCCAGGCGTCTCCCTCGCTCCTCGCCCCCAGCGACCTTCATGTCCCACCCACCTCTCCAGCGATCTCCCTCCGTGTCTCACTACCTGGGCCCCTCCTACTCGGACTTGACTTCCTGGATCTCGGACCCGGACTTCCTCGGACAACCCCTCGCTTTACGGATTCGGACTTTGGTAGCCAGGCGCACATCGTCTCAACAACGCCCACCAGAGACTCACCTGTCATTATCCCCTGTGGCAGTATTGATTGTTTTTTCTCTCCTGCATTAAATCGCCCTTCGGGTTATCCCGGTGCCCTGTTGTCTGTCTGTCCTTTGGGGTTTCGCTACACTGGCCTCTGGTCTTCATTCGAGATACGTAACAGGCCCATTGGTTAGCGCTGTTGCCTCATAGCAAGAAGGTCCTGGGTTCGAACCCCAGGCCGTCCCAGGTCCTTTCTGTGTGGAGTTTGCATGTTCTCCCTGTGTCTGCATGGGTTTCCTCCGGGTGCTGCGGTTTCCTCCCACCATCAAAAAGACATGCATGTTAGAGTTAATACTACTATCTGTGCCCCTGAGCAAGGCAATGGAAAGAAGAGCTGGTGTTGGTCCCCAGGTGCTGCAGCTGCCCACTGCTCCTATACAATAGGATGGGTTAAATGCAGAGAGCACATTCATTGTAACCTGTGTAATGACAAAGTGGCTTTCTTCTTCTTCTTTTTTACTATATTTTTATAAGACGTTATGCTGAAGATGCGGATTGACAAGACCATGCCGGATCAGTCGAGGCCCGGGTTAGCAACGGCCGCCATTGGTCCTGTGCCCTCACAGGGTACCGATGGAAAAAGTAAAATCTACTGTGGCAACCCCTGCCAAAAGAAGAAGATAATTGTGTCAAAATCAAAACAGTCCAGATGTACAACTTGACGTAGCTAGACGCGATCTTTATTGCACCCTTATCCATTTTCAGATGGGCATCTCAAATGACAAACCATTCTAGAGAAGACTTTCGGAAAATAGCCTAAATGGAATATATATGTAAATGTCACTATCGCGGTCTGGACTGTGTGCCAGCTGGGTCTTTACGGATGCAGATTTTCATTAGAGTCAAACACAGCACCGGCCAATTTCACATACTATTTTCCCTCGTGCAGAGGGCTGATGGCTTGTTAATTGGTAGACTCTGATAGTTTGGAGTTTTGTTGGGATAAAAATCTCCATACTGGACTTATGACTCCAGATGGCACATAGTCGTAATGTGGCAGCAAGAGGCCCAGCGAGGATGAAGGACTGGAGAGAGAGAGAGAGAAAGAGAGTGCCGTGACTTTCTGGAAATCAAATATCCGTGGACACAAAGTCCGTGTCATGCAGTCTTACTCAGATTATGGATGTGCACCAATGAATACTCTGACATCCGTGGAAGATCTACCACTCCATGTGACGTAATGCACGGCCATGGCTTTGAGGAGCACTACAACAACACGAGCGCCCTGCTGACTACAGCAAACATGATGTGTCTCGCCATCGGGTCAACAATATGCAGTTGTTTGAGAAATGGCGACAGATGAAAGCCTAAAGAAAAATGGAAAGCATTTTGGCGCTTGCTAATTTTCTTATTCGCAAGTCATGAAGCGTATGATCTATACTAGGAAACGTGACCAAAATAATGGCGGAAGTGGGGCGGACAGCCGCTGCATGTGTGCATCAATTATGGATCGCACTTTTAACACCTTCCTGAACTTGTGTTATACTATCAGCCTGCAACTGCACATGAGAAACGAGAGGCTGAGAGAGTGAGAGTGAAGAAAACAAAGAGAGAGAGAGGCTAAGAGGGTACGTGTGAGAGAGTGAGGGTGCATCTTCATGAGTGTTGTGAGTAATGCGGGACGTGTTATCGTCTGTATGACTTGGTGTTGCTGTGCAGATGCTTTGTTCTCTTGCACACAGGGCCGAGACCTATTTATACACCCACTCCCACGCCTCACACACGCTCACTCACGATGACACGCTTGCCTCAATTTCTATATATATATATATATATATATATATATATATATATATCTCCATCAATCTGTCCATTATCTGAGCCGCTTATCCTGCTCTCAGGGTCGTGGCGATGCTGGAGCCTATTCCAGCAGTCACTGGGCGGCAGGCAGGGGAAACACCCTGGACAGGCCGTCAGGCCATCACAGGGCCAACACACACACACACACACACACACACACACACACACACACACACACACACACACACACTTTGCCTCGAGACCCTTGGGGCTGGGTTGTGTTCTCAGATAACAGTTAGAGTTAAACGTCATGCAAATACTCCCCCGACCCCCTTGGTTATATGAAGGCGCAGGAATGTGTCCCTAAAGTACAGTGAGGCTATGCACAAAAGCATGCCTAACACATTGTGAAATGTTGGTATATTAACTGAGGTTTTCATGAGGTCTTCATGAGAGGCCTGGCCAAACCAGTCACTCATAACGCTTTCAGATTGTCACATTCACTTATGATGGCTGAGCTCAGCTGGCCTACAGTCACAACACATGGCAGGGAGGAAGGCTAGTGCGTGTGTGTGTGTGTGTGTGTGTGTGTGTGTGTGTGTGTGTGTGTGTGTGTGTGTGTGTGTGTGTGTGTGTGTGTGTGTGTGTGTGTGTGTGTGTGTGTGTGTGTGTGTGTGTGTGCGTGCGTGTGTGTGTGCGTGCGTGTTTGTCTGCCGTTAGTGGAGCAGAATAATGTTAAATGCAATGACTCAATAGATGACTTGATAGGTCAAGGAGGAAGGATGAATGCTGGAAGGGTGGATGGATGTGTGGATGGCTTGACCCTGGCAAGGACTATGATGTTTCACAAAGCAAAAGAAAAAAAAAAAGGTCAACGCCATATGTTAGAGAGAGAAAGAGGGGAAAGCTAGGATTGGGAAGTTGAACTTAGTTAAGGGCCCCACATTGTGTTTGTGACTGTGGGACTTGTGTATGTATGTTGTGTAATCACACACCTACACACCCACACACACACACACACAAAACACAAAGTCATACAGTCAGCAGCCTAGGGGGTATGAGGACCCCTCCCTTGCTAACGGGACTTCTTAAGTGCTTGTGCCGTCGTCATTCTGCTGCTTGCATAACTCCCTCTTCAGTCCCTGCAAACCACGGGAGGCACGTGAACACTGCAAGGACCCCTGGGTGCTTTCTCATCCCCCATCTCTCATTATCTCACATGCTCTTTTCTCTCTATCTGTCTCTATATGTCTTTAACACACTCCACCTCTTCCGTTCTCACTCTCCCTCTCTCGCTCCCCCTCTCTCACATGCTCTCTCTCTCTCTCGCTCTACCTCTCTCTGCCTTGCTGAGGAGTAAGAGCGGCTCTTCCACAGTGGCAGAGGAAGGGTTAAGTTTGCACACAGCACCCAGGGTTCGGTGGCGCTCGGTGGGTGACAAAAAGGCATAATATTGCACATATTCATGCTGAGAGCAAATGTGAACTTCTAAGAACCGGTTAATGATTGAATGCAAACGGAGCCTATGGGGACAAATGGCGATAAACAACATCTGTGGGACTAAAACAACACTTCACGGGTTGGCGCCCACCCAGCCCCTCCTACATATGTGTACATTATACCGTATTATGCACTCAGCGAAAACCCAACTGCCTTGTCTTTTTATACACACATAAATATTTGAAAAAGTAAGACTTTCTTTTTAAGGTCAGGCAGCAATTTTACAAGTCTGCTACAGTCGTCAGCTAACTTGCTAGTCGGCCGGGAACACAGGCGTCCAACTGGACGGCTCACAAGATGACCAGCCAGCGTATCTATAGACAGATATGATATGTATATAGACTGCAGTATCGGGCCTGCTCCATACACACTTCTACATCATTACTCCCTTGTCAGGTTTATCAAACCACTTAAGAAATGACAGTTGTGATTTTCATGCTTTTTGTCTTCATGTGCTTTACTTTTTAGATGCTTTTCACTGCCTGTAAACTAGCTGTTCAGAAATCAGTTTCCCCCAGCCCACAGCAGTGCGACACAAAGACAAAAACACATATCCAAAAACTAGAACGTCAAGAACACACATATATCCAAACTAAAAAAAAATTTTAAAAAAATTAAATCACTGTCCACGGGAACGAACGCCAGCCAAGATGACTGTCGGAACTGCCGGACTGCATGGGCTAGCAGTTAGCTTAGCCTGCCCCGTTTCCGCGTCCTGTCAGACTGCCCTCGGTGTTTCCTCCATGCAGGGGCCGTGGTCCCTGGGCCTACAGGACGCAGCAGACTAAGCTCCCTCAGCCGATCCAATGCCAGCTCCTCCAGCCAGACACCTTTGACACACCTCCCCGCACTCCACACGACGACACCAAAAACACAGACCGCCCACGGTGTTATCAGAACCGCCGGTCTTCATGGGCTAGTGTAATTGTTATGAAGTTGCTGTGTTTAAAATGCACCGTCTAGTTCTAATTAGCATCCTATGATGTTTTGGAAAGGTACACTGGAGGTTACGTTTTGCAGTGTTTCCTAATTTCGCCAGGTTTGGTCGTCGGCCTGTAATCTGTTGATCTGTTGTCGATTGCTAATGCCTTGTTCAGACCTGTGGCGGGATGGGGTGTTGTCTGCGGTCGGCCATTACAACATGGGACTTGGCTGCAGGAACTTCGTGTCCATGTGTTGTTTCTTTCTATCCCCCCCTTACAGGGGCGTAACATTAGCAGTTGAGATTTGGCCCTTAATTAAAAGTGTTCTTTAAATAAAACATATTATTATTATATTATTTATCATCATCGTCATCATTATCATGGGTAAATGGACTGCATTTATACAGAGGGTCTAAGGACAGGAAGTTGTTTTACTGTAAAGCCCACGGAGACAAATTAGTAATTAGTGATATTGGGCTATACAAATAAAATTGACTTGACAGTTCTTTTCTAGTCTACCGAACACTCAAATTGCTTTACAGTGTATGCCTCACATTCACCCATTCACACACACATGGTGGAGGCTGCCATGCAAGGCGCAAACCTGCTCATCAGTAGCAGTTAGAGGTTCAGCGACCTGCTCGAGGGCACTTCAACATGCCCTCTGGAGGAGCCGGGGATCGAACCAGCAACCTTCTGATTACTAGACGACCCGCTCTACCTCCTGAGCCATGCCACGCCGAAGTATTGTTACGACCACGCATGACTAGACTGGCCAGCTCTTGGCTGACCGTCGAGCCCTTTAGTCGACTGGTTAACATAGTCGACCGTAGTTCGGGAGACCCCGGGTTCGCGTCCCGGCTGCGGCGGTGCTGCCTCCTGAATTCGCTACGTTGGTGTCAGAAGTGGGATGGTGAGACGGTAAGGCAAATGGAAGTGCGTGTGTCCAGATGTGTGAGGGAGCTGATATGCTGAAGCGCGGGGACCCGCTTCCCGATGGAGGGGGGTATGTAACGACCACGGATGTGTAGACTCGCTAGCCCTTGGCTAACGGGTCGGACCCTTTCGGGAGACCCGGGTTCGCGTTCTAGGTGTGGCGGTTCCCGACTGCCCCCAGAATTCGCTACATTGGTGTCAGAAGTGGGATGGTGAAACCGTGAGGCCATCGGAAACGCGTGCGCCCAGAGGCGTGAGGGAACTGGTATGCTGAAGAGCGGGGACGCGCTTCCCGGAGGAGGGGGGTAGTGTAACGACCACGGATGACTAGACTCTTTAGCCCTTGGCTAAGAAGCCGGACCCTTTAGTCGACTGGTTAACGTGGTCACCCGCGCTTCGGGAGGCCCGGGTTCGCGTCCCGGATGCGGCGGTTTCCGGCTGCCCCTTGAATTCGCTACAGTATTAATAGTAGAAGTGGTGATATAAGTTGTAATTGTACCAGTGGTTATAGTAGTAGTATAGCGGTGCTAGCTAACAGCAGTAGTATCGGATGTAATGTTTTCTTTGTTTATCTTGAAATGAGGAGACAGGTGAGAATGTGCAGAGTGTCGTCGGACAGCCACTGAAACACGGTCTTTCATTTGTGCAACCGTCCTTGAGTCCTTTCTCCCTTCTACTGTAGCGTGTACCTCACTCTCCCCTACCCTCCTCTTATTCCTTTATTTGAGCTTCCCCTCCCGTATTCACCCCCCCCCTTTCTGTTACCAACCCTGGCAATGACCGCCAGCATGTTTGTCTAAGCAATGCTGCATAAAATCGGTGCGCTATTGAAGCTTTGCGTTTGTATGAAAACGTTGCAAGTTGAAATTTAAAATAAATAAATAAAAACACGTTTCTCAAAGACATTTAAACACTGGTGAAAAGAAGTTCAGCACCAATAAGCATGAAAGAAAAGGAGATGAAGTTCCCAGTGTCGAACCCTGCACCCGGAGATGCGGTGTTGCTATGGAGACGAGTCATTTCTCTCTCCTCTGCTCAAACCTGGTGTGTGCGGGGAGCTTGGACCAAGTGTGTCACTGGGATGCAATGAGACTCCTTGCTCGCCATGGATGGACTTCTTAAAGAAAGGCGTTTATGTACGACACAATACGGACTGGCAACCCTCCTCTGCACACGCACGCACACACACACACACACACACACACAATATAAACAGTTGTATGATATATTTCAGTTGGTGAGGGGTGCTGAAGCAAACACTGAAATGACCCCCCCTCCTCAAAAATAAATAAATAAATAAAATAAACCTTGAGAAGAGGATAAGTGGTTTGGATAATGGATGGATGGGAAATAAATAAAACCATCTACAAGAGCAGATAGGCTCGTGTTTCCATGTGAAGAGCATGGCATCTCTGTGGTGTTTCTGCATGTTGTTCAAACTCACATGAGCCTGCCACGCTCTACACGTGCGCTGTGCACGGAGCTGCCAGTGTGAGGGGGTTTCCGCTAGTGCGCATGACCGCTGTGGGTAAACGTAGAGAGGCTTCACGGTTTTTCTGTTTGGACTGTGCAAAAGTGATTACACGCTGGAGAGAAAATGGGAATTTTCACACAGATATCGTGTCGGGAACGCAGTGCCTTTTAGGACAACCTTATCCCAACTGGATAAAAAAAGAAGGGGTTTTCATCATTTCAGCACACTGGACAGTTCTCTACCCCCCCCCCCCCCCTCTGCCAAAAAGTCAAATTGCCGGAGTTGTGACATCTGATGAATGGGCACAATGACCGTCCGCTGGCGCTTACGGGAGCTGCCCCGCGGTGAACGGCCGGAGACCATGGTGGACTTTCTACAGCAGCCTCCCCCACCCTGTTGCTAATAACTTCTATGATCGAGAAATGAACATTATCGAAATCCTGCTGGAGGTGTTCATCATCGTAACTGCCGTGGTGTCGCTGATGTCAAACTTGTCAGTGGTGCTATGCTTCATCCAGAGCGCCGAGATCCGTTCCCAAGTGCCCGGGATATTCGTCCTGAACCTCTCCTTCTCCAACATCCTCCTGGCCGTGGTGAACATGCCCGCCACGTTTCTCGGGGTGGCCAGGAACGCCAGACCCTTCGGGGACCTGTTCTGCCGGGCCGTGGGTTTCGCGGAGACTTTCCTCACCGCCAACGCCATGCTGAGCATGGCCGCGCTGAGCGTGGACAGGTGGGTAGCGGTGGTGTTCCCGCTGAGCTACTCCAGCAAGATGCGCTTCAGACACGCTTTTCTGACCCTCGTCTACTCCTGGTCGCACGCCCTCGCCTTCTCTCTGGCCGGGCTGCTGCTGGGGTGGGGGGGCTACAGCAACACGTACGCCTCCTGTACCGTTCACGCGGACGGAGGACGCGCGAAGTTGGCGGACTTCGCGGCGTTCACCGCGCTGTTTCATGCCACCAGCTTCGCGCTCTGCCTCCTCGTCTTGTGCCTGGCGTACTATAAAGTTCTGCGGGTGGCCAGGTTTCACTGCAAGAGGATAGACGTCATCACCGTGCAGACGCTGCTGCTGCTGGTCGACATCCACCCGAGGTAACTACACCGCAGAGACGCGTCCGTCTCCGCGCACCATACGTATACAGTTCCCGTCAAATATGAGGTTTGATCTCTGGGTGTCAATCTGTTTCTCAGTGTGAAAGAGAGGTGCTTGGCGGAGCAGAGGAAGAGGAGGCAGCGAGCAACTACAAAAATCGGCATCTTCATCGGCTCCTTCGTACTCTGCTTCGCGCCCTATGTCATAACAAGGTATCAGCCTGCTCCGTGTCTTTGCACAGTCAAAATAACGGTCGATAAAACTCACTAGCAGAGCTGTCCCGTGATGTTGCACACTAGCTAGATATACCCGATCACATTGTTGATCACCGAAAGGCCGCATGGAAACGTGAATTGCAGAAACACGTTTTCAAAGAGACGTGAATTATATCGCGAAGTAATCGCATGCGTCCAAAAAACACAAGTACTGAGCCTCTCTTTGCTTCTTCTGCAGGATGGTGGAGCTGCTGCCGCACGTGCGCATCCATCGTTACTGGGGCATCGCCACCAAATGTATGTGCTATGCCAAAGCCGCCAGCGACCCGTTCGTCTACTCTCTGCTACGGCAGCAGTACCGGAAGGTCCTCGTCACTGTCACCAACCAGATCCTGGGAAGGGATCGGTACTCACTGACCGGCCACAAAATGAGCAGGAAGTTTGACACAATAGACGGCAACTGTATTCACAGAATAGCGTGAGCTACACTGTGGCAAAGGTGCAGGTTTTGGAGTATTGGGTGAACCTAATGTTGCAAGAGCGCAACGGACTGGGATGTCGTGCGCCAACTGATTTCTGTAAAGACATCGTTACTGACGGTGGTGGACTTAATCATGAGTTGGCACGCTGGGACAAAGCCACCAATATCACACACACACACACACACACACACACACACACACACATACTGACAACAAAACTGTGCGTGTGAGCATTTGCGCGTATGCGGCAGTGAGAGAGAGAGAGAGAGAGAGAGAGAGAGAGAGAGCGTTTGGTGTTTGTGCGTGCGTGCGAGAGAGCGAGAGAGAGAGTGTGTGTTTGGTGTTTGTGCGTGCGTGCGAGAGAGAGAGCGAGAAAAAGAGAGAGAGAGAGAGAGAGAGAGAGAGAGAGAGAGAGAGAGAGAGAGAGAGAGAGTGAGTGTGTTGGGGAGTCCATACCATTTTTCGTCTGTATGTTTCACTCACACATTCCGTTGCCTGTTTTTATACGAAGAATAAATATAAGAATAAAATTCACCGTGTTCATTAATGACTGAATTTCTATATATAAAGTTTTAAAAAGCGGCCCCAGCTGCAATCACAAACACTCTGTAGCGCACATAAAGAGCTCAGGGGGGATGTGTACTGGCAGCTACAGTGGAGCTTTAACAACCTATTAGGCCGGTATAATAAAGTTATATGAACTTCTTACTCCACTCCCATAGACCACGTCCCGTATATACCACATACTATATACCAAGCTCTTACCCAAACCCCACCCCTCCCCCTCCCGACCCCCCCAAACGCACCCACGCACGCAAGCAAGGGCACGCGCGCGAGCGCGCGCGGCTCAGCTCCACTCTGAGGTGTAATATGATCGGCGCACGGTCGTAACGGACGGTAAGCGGTGACTCCGTCAGACTGCAGCCACTACTTCAGGCCAGGGATGCTCTGCGCAGAGTAAGGAAGAGGCTTTCCGTGTCGCGGGTGGTAATTACCGTGTGGAGGACGGAGAAGTTGCTGTTCACACACACATACACACATACATACACACGCACGCACACACGCACGCACACACGCGCGTGCACACGCTGCCACATCACGCTGCTGTTTGCAAGGTAGACGAGATGTATTTAGCACTTTTGGTGCTTTTTCTTGCTTTGACCAAAAGCTGGAGCGCCCCACAACGTTTCTGTGAACCTGGAGACGAGGCTTTAGGTAAGGTCTAGCTATGACTTTCAAGGCTTAGGCACCACTGTATTACATTTAGTTGGCACTAAGTTAATGCTGGGTTATTGCAAACCTCCGTTTTTCGGCTGTAGTTCCATGCGTTTTATGGAAACAGGCCGAATTTATTTGAATAAGCCGATACCGAGACCCAGAAATACTTACGATGACATGACGTTGTCATACAGTCCATTTCAAAATTGAAATCTATACTTTTCTTAACCACCTTAGCTTTGTGGAAAAACTCTGATTTTGCGTTGTCCCCTGTCCGAGTGGGGTGCTTGCTTGTTTTTCATTGCACGTCCAGATTTGGAGGCTGCCGCCACCTGGCGTCCTGTTTGTGACACACACCCTCGCCTTCCGTTTTGTGACGTTGCTGTTGTGCAATATTTTGTCTTCACAGGGAGATGCAGCAACAACGAAATGGAGGAAAAACGTAGGTGGCATATTGAATCTATACTGCTTCATCCGGTGGCTCAAGCCCCATCTGAATTGTTCTGACAGTGAACTCTTTGCAGAAACTTGTTAATACACCAGCTGGCAGCAAATCCTATCACTCAGACAGAGACAGACTTCAGATGTGCCATATATACAGAACATTTCTAGAATTATTAAACATCCTATTGTGTAGGAATGGAGGTGCCCATTAGTGGAATGACAGGGCCTTTAATGGCCGGTTAGTAAATGCCATTTGGAGGAAGGGACACGCCTTGACCTGACCATCACCCCAAACTGTTTCAAATACCGTGTGAGGCTGCAAGATCCAACAGGCTCTCTGCACAGCTAATCTGTCTGACTGCCTTCATTTCCCACACCCAAGCTCTGATCATGCCTGGGAAAGTCTTGGGAAACTCCAACAACGTTCCGAGATTTTGATTTTGGGTGCTGTGTTAGTTCATAAAAGTTGTGAATCATATTTGTTACATTAATAATTTTGGAGAGACAGATAATTGCAAATTTATTTCTGACAATATTAAAAACAGGTGAGAATTACCCTATGTGGCCCTTGGTGCTGAAAGAGTTAAGACTCCCAGGGGAAGTACAGATTGACAGCAATTATGCTTACTAAGTCATAATGAACTTTATGCTGCTCTTACAGATGTGATAAATTATAATTAGGAAGGCGTGTCTGTCTGAGATGTTTCCATAAAATGTGGCACTGAGGAGTGAGAGGGCACTAGGAACCAGTCACACAACCAACTACATTCATTAAAACGTCACTTTTGTTCCTGACTTGTTATATGTGTAGGTTAACTCGGTTTCAGGGCTAAACTACTTTGTGAAATCTTTCTCTCTTCTCTCCATATAGCCACCTGCACAGAGCTGAATCTAGGCTACTGTAATGACATGGATTACTCCAGGTCAGTCCCACGTCTCAGCAGTGATGCTGCTGAGCTAATTACAGCTGTGTATATGGACGCTCACTTAAAAAAAAAAAGTCAGTTTCTTAGTTTGCTAGAACTCACCACTCATTTTCACCACACAGGACCTTCCCTTGAAAGTGACCTCCTATTTTCTTTGGTGCACTTGCATATTAATGTTCATATTAGTGTTCTAGTGTCATATAGTCATGTAGTGTCAAATAGTAGTGTCATCTGCTAGCTGGCTAATTACGATCTCACTTCCTGTAGCAGAAATTCCTTTCAAATTAATCATAGTGATGTGATCAGCAAGGACTTGAGTAACTAAAAGAAACAAATAAGGCGAGATTGGACAACATTGTTTAAGACTTCTTTTGAGGTCAAACCTTGGAGAAGTACCATTTCTGAGTTTAATAGGACAATTAGAGTTACTATATAATGTTTTTGGGCACGGTGGCGCAGTGGTTAGCATGATCACCTCACAGCAAGAAGGCCCTGGGTTCGAGCCCTGGGGTAGTCCAACCTTGGGGGTTGTCCCAGGCTGCCCTCTTTGTGGAGTTTGCATGTTCTCCCCGTGCCTCCGGGTGCTCTGGTTTCCTCCCACAGTCCAAAGACATGCAGGTCAGATGAATTGGCTGTACTAAATCGTCCCTAAATGTGTGTGTGTGTGTGTGTGTGTGTGTGTGTGTGTGTGTGTGTGTGTGTGTGTGTGTGTGTGTGTGTGTGTGTGTGTGTGTGTGTGTGTGTGTGGGCCCTGTGATGGCCTGGCGGCCTGTCCAGGGTGTCTCCCTGCCTGCCGCCCAATGACTGCTGGGATAGGCTCCAGCATCCCCGCGACCCTGAGAGCAGGATAAGCGGTTTGGATAATGGATAGATTGGATAATGGATATTAGTGTTGTCGGGTCACTGATGGGGCAATATTTTTAGATCTCATTTTTTGTCAATAAAGCTTGCTCTCAATTAACATTGCCGCTACAGGACCATGTACCCCAACATCCTTGGCCACAGGAGTCGTGTAGAGGCAGAGTCAGGAGCAGAGTACCTGCTCCTGAGCGTCATCCACAGCCTGCTGAATGGCGAATGCTCCCCCGACATACGCCTGGTGGGCTGCTCCTTACTCGCCCCTCGCTGCCAAGATGACAAGACGATCAAGCCTTGTCGCAGCACTTGTGAGGCGCTGAGGAAGGACTGTGGCCATGCCTTTGAGGCTATTGACATGGCCTGGCCCTACTTCCTGGATTGTGACCGCTTCTTTGCAAGTGTTGAAGAGGGCTGTCATGACCCACTTGCAGTGCTGAGAGGTAAACAGGAGAGATGGAGGCTTGGAGTTTTTTTTTGTTCTGTAGCTCCTATGATTGTATAGCTGGTTTACAGTTCTGATCAGTTACAGTTCTGGTTTACAGTTCAGATGGTATGGTGGCGCAGTAGTTAGGGCTGTCGCCTCATAGCAAGAAGGTCCAACTTTGGGGGTCATCCCAGGTCGTCCCCTGTATGGAGTTTGCATGTTCTCCCCGTGTCTGCAGTGGGTTTTCTCCGGGTGCTCCGGTTTCCCCCACCATCAAAAAGACATGCATGTTAAGGTTAATACTCTTGTCTGTGCCCCTGACCTAAGCAATGGAAAGAAGAACTGGAGTTGGTCCCTGGGTGCTGCAGCTGCCCACTGCTCCTAGCTACAAGCTAGGGTTGGTTAAATGCAGAAAAAGAATTTCCCTACGGGGATCAATAAAGTATCAAAATAAAAAAAAGTGTAAATTTTTTTTACAGATTTGCTAGTTCTGTCAATTCTCGTCATGTGCTGAGGTATATCTATGTAATGACATTTATATGTTAAGGCCTACAGAAATCCTACTGTGCTCCCTCAAACTCATTTTCTCACTTTTTTCAATACATCTGTGCATCTCACTTTCATTCACTCTTCCTCCATTCTCTCCGCCTACTCATTTTCACTACTGCTCCTATTTCCAATTCTTCCTTTCCTTCCCCATTCTCTCTTCTCTTCCTTCCCTGCATCTCTCCCTCCAGCTAGACAGGAAGACGCCTTTTCCAGTTTTTCTCAAGATGAGCCAAGCACCATTATCCAGTTCATCTACACCTCCAGCAGCCATATGTACAGTCTGCTGAAGAGAACGGCAGCCAAATGCTCTCACATCTCCCAAGTGTACAGTATCGGACGCAGCGTTGAAGGCCGAGACCTGCTCGTCATTGAGTTTTCTGGCAACCCTGGACAGCATGAGCTACGTGAGTGGAGAACTATGATGTTATATGAAGTTTGATGTGGGAATAGTGTTGTGATATGTGTACCCATGTGGTCAACATTTTGAATGGTTTTTCATATTTTAATTGGCTCTACTCCACTCCATCTACTTCTCTTGTACAACTTGTCAACTGTCTGTCTTTTGCCCTCCTCAACACTATGTGTTTCGTGCTCTTCTCCTGCCTCATCCATTGTTTTCCCAACTCTTACCCTGATCTCACACCAAAACCATCATGCTAGCTGCTCGCCTCCAGCCATTTAGTTGTCATCGCCATGGGGGCGGGTGGTTCAACCTGTGCCGCAGACATCATGTTTGGTTGTGGCCATTACCTGTTAGTTTGTAGTGGAGATATTACAGTGGGCAAGCAAGCAAGCAGGCAAGTTTATTTATATAGCACATTTTGTACACAGGGCAATTCAGTGTACTTTACGCAAATAAAAACAGAAAAGGAACAACCATATAAAATATAATTAAAATTTAAAAAATAAGAACAATCATATATACAATATAATTAAAAGAGTACAAAGTAAATAAAATGTACTTTGAAATAGTAATTAAAAAGAGTAATATAATTCATTAGGCCACCCTTACCCGAGGGATAGTGGGTGTAGAGCGGTGTAGTGTTTGGGAACTCGTCGTTCTCCAGCGACCCCTCTGGCCCACCCGGGCGCCTGCAGCCAAGCAACTGAAAGCATTCTCCCTACGCCTCCTTCGCGGCCTGAAGGTGATGCAATCCACGCGAGGCTTCAGCGTGTAAAATAGCGAGAGCAGCCGACACGAGTTTGAAGGAAGCTGGTGTTACGACTATCTCCTTCCTGTGGAAACGTGAGCCAGGGGCGTTATTCGACAAGAATACAAGAATGGGTTAATCGGGTGGGATAAGGGGAAAAACTAGAAATAAATAAAAAATTTTAAAAAAGAGTAATATAATTAAAGACAGGCACTATAAAAAGAAAATACAATGCATGAAAAAGAAAAAGAAAAAAGTAGAATAAAAACATTGTCACTTGACTAGAGATCTCCTTCTAGAATTAAAGTGCCGTAGGAATAAGGTGCAAGTTTTAATGCTCAGTCATAGGCACAAGAAAATAAATGTTTTTAACCTAGATTTAAAAATTGCCATATTTGGGGCACATCTAAGATCTTCTGGTAGTTTGGTCCAGTTGCATGCAGCATAACAGATAAATGCTGCTTCACCATATTTGGTTTGGACTCTGGGCTGAACTAACTGACCTGAGTCCATGAATCATAGAGCCCTACCGATTTGTACTCTTCAAGCATGTCAATAATGTATTCTGGGCCTACACCATTCAGTGATTTGTAGACAAGTAGCAGCACTTTAAAAACTATTCTCTAACTAATTGGAAGCCAGTGTAAAGATTTTAGGACCGAAGTGATGTGCTCTGTTCTCTTGGTCCTGGTTAAAACTCTAGCAGCAGCATTCTGAATAAGCTGCAGTTGTTTAATGGTCTTTTTGGGAAGACCAGTTAAGAGACCGTTACAGTAATCAGTTCTACTGGAAATAAAAGCATGAATGAGCTTCTCGTGGTCATTTTGGGATACCAAACCCTTGATTCTATATTTTAAAGATGACAGAAGGCTGTTTTAGTGATTGCTTTGATATGGGTGGTGAACGTGAGATCTGAGTCTACTAAAACGCCAAGATTTCGGACTTGGTCTTTGGCTTTTAGAGCTTGACAATTGAGTTGTTCATTTATAATAGTTCTCTTCTCTTTGTTGCCAAACACAATAATCTCTGTCCCCCCCCCCTTATTTAATTGAAGAAAGTTTTGGCTCATCCAATTATTTACCTGCTCCAAACAGTTACACAGTGAGTCTATAGGGCTGAGATCATCAGGTGAGAGAGCCATATATATCTGATTATCATCTGCATAACTATGGTAATCTATATTGTTGCTCTGAAGAATTTGGCCTAAAGGCAGCATGCACAGATTAAACAGGAGAGGTCCGAGAACTGTTCCCTGGCGGATTACACATGTCAAAGCCGCTCTATCAGATTCAAAACTGCCAATGGTGACAAAATAACTCCTGTCTTCTAAATAAGACCTGAACCAATTAAGACTGCTCCGGAAAGTCCTACCCAATGTTCCAGCTTGTCCAACAGTATTCTGTGATCGACAGTGTCAAATGCCACACTGAAGATCAAATAAAACCAGAACGGATATTTTACCTAAGTCAGTATTCAATCGTATGGCATTTAACAATTTTATAAGAGCTGTTTCAGTGCTGTGGTTTGGTCGGAAACCTGACTGACATTTACCAAAATGGCCATTTGAGTTCGAAAATTTGCTGAGTTGATTAGAAACAACTTTCTCGATGATCTTAGCTATAAAAGGAAGATTTGAAACTGGTCTATAGTTAGTTAGCACAGAGGTATCCAGAGTTCTCTTTTTCAGGATTGGCTTAATGGCAGCTATTTTTAGTGACTTTGGGAAAGTGCCTCATAGCAGTGAGCTATCAACTATTTGATGTAACTCAGTTTTTACAGTTAGAAATAGTTTTAAAAAATCAGACAGCAGTGTGTTGAGACAACATGTTGATGATTTAAGACGGAAAACTGTTTCTGCTGGAGATTCTTGATCAATGGTGTTAAATTGTGACATAACGATCAGATTAGTTCTCGGTGGTCGTAGAGACTGCATAGTTTTATTGCTTGACTGTGTGGCGTTGATGGTCTGTCTAATAATTTTAATTTTTTTCCCACCAAAAAAAGCAAGCAAATTCATTACATTTCTCTGTGGAGAGGAGTTCTGGGGTGATCTGTTTTGGAGGGTTTGTAAGCTTGTCAACCATGGCAAATAAATTGCGGGTATTATTAATGTTCCCATTAACCAATTTAGAAAAATGTAGCTGTCTAGCTTTGCATAACTCATAGTTAAAATAAGAAAGCCTTTGTTTATACAAGTCATAGTAGATTTGAAGTTTAGTTTTCCACCATTTGCATTCAGCTTTCTTGCATTCTCTTTTCTGGGCCTTTACCATCATGGTATTTCTCTAAGGTGCATTCTTTTTGCTTAGAGTTTTCTTGACTTTTACCAGTGCAACAATGTCCATGACATTCAAAATTTTCAAGTTTAAATTATCCAGGAGTACATCAACTGACTCTGAATTCATAGTTTGTGACATAGTTATTGTTTCCATAAACTTAGCCCTAGTACTCTCATTTGTATACCTCTTCCTAACAGATACAGAGCTAGTTTGAATATCTGGTGCGATCAGTAAGTCAAAAAAAGACACAGCAGTGATTAGAAAGGGCCAGCTCCTCAACCATAGTGGATGGAATGTCGAGACCTTTAGAGATAGCCAAATCTAGAATGTGGCCTCGAGTGTGCATGGGTTCTTTCACATGTTGCGAGAGACCAAAAGTGTCAAGTAGTGCAAAGAGATCTTTGGCATTATTGTCCATGTTATTATCTGTATGAATGTTAAAATCCCCTGTTATGATAAAGAAGTTGTAATCAATAATAATAGCTGATAGTAGTTCAGTAAAATCATCAATAAAATTAACAGAATAGCTTGGAGGTCTGTAAAGGGTTAAAATAGAATTTTGGGAGCACCCTTCTATATAAAACTGCGGTACTCAGAAGAAGTAAAATCACCAAATAAAATCTCTTTGCACTGGAAAACATCTTTAAATAAGCAGCTACTCCTCCTCCTTCCTTGCCAGTCTGGCAGGTATTCATAAAACTAACATTTTCTGGTGCTGTCTCATTGAGAACAGTAGTGCTATTGCCTTCACTTCAACCACGTCTCAGTAAGAAACAAAAAAAATAAAAAGTAAAAAATCTAAATTGTATGATGGTATAATGTCATTTACTAAAAATGATTTGTTGGCTAGAGATCTGATATTGAGTAAGGCTAGCTTTGCTGAGATAATAGGAGCCCTTGTGGTAGTCTGAGGTTGTCATGGAATAGGTAACTAATCCCTATCTGCAAATGATTTCTGCTTCATTCAATGCTTATTTGCAAAAAGTTAACTTCAGCTCAACCTCAAATCTGCACTTTTGATGCTGGCTTCCTGCTGCTTCCTGCTGCCACAGTGTCAGCTGCTTCTAATTGTCAGCTCTCATTGAAAATGAATGACTGTCGGTTGCTTTTCAATTCAAGCTAAGCTGTATTGTCATTCCAATACACATAACCATATAGTGTAGTGTAAATGTTGTTCCTCCAGGATTTTACAATGCATAATACACAAAGAATCTATACACTATGTAACTATAAACAATATGCTTGTACACAATGCAGACAGCATGTAGTGCAATGACCAATAGACAGGTACAGGCTATACATAGTGCAAATGACGATGAATTATGCTGCATAGGACACTTTTGGGTTTATCACAGGGTTCCTCATGACCACTTCTATCCCCATCTTTAACTCCCCTTAAATGTATTTTCCTTCCACATTGTGTTAACCCCTTAGGGCTCAACCATTCTTTCTAAATTACCTACTAATAACCATACACTTGTGCAATCCTTTCCAAACTCCCATGCCCCCTCTTTTTCTCCCACTGCCAGTGGAGCCAGAGATCAAGCTGGTGGGCAACATGCATGGCAATGAGGTGCTGGGCCGCCAGCTTCTCATCTACCTGGCCCAGTACCTGTGTTCAGAGTACATGCTGGGAAACGAACGGATCCAGACCCTCATCAACACCACCCGCATCCACATCCTGGCCTCCATGAACCCCGACGGCTACGAGTTAGCCGCCTCAGAGGTAGAGGATAACAATGACCCGGAGCTCAGCAACCAGGAAGTAAATATTGTAAAAACAGTCAAATAAAAAAAAAAGACAAACCGCCATTATCCGTCCCCAATTGTCCAGATGTCTGTCAAGCTGGAGGTGTGGAGGTGGGGCAATGAGACACCACGCTGAGGGGTTTGTGGCTTGAGCTTGAGGTGGTTTGATGCTGTGGGCTTTGCAACATTGTTGATGGGTTTGCAGGATGGCAAACAATGCAGAAACCTGATGACAATGTTGTGGCATAGTGTTTTATTCAATACCAATAGTTAAGGGAAAGCCTTAGCTCTGGACTGTGTTGGTGCTCATCGTCCTTAGTAATGGATATCAAACTCATAGTTATTGCACTCCTGTTGGCGCTACAATGATTTATTTGGTTTAACACACATCTGTGTTGAGATTTTAACATATTTGCAAACAGTTAAACAGTTATTAAGTAGACATCAGAAAAGTACACTTAGAGATTCAATCTCGCTTGGGCCAACAAAACCATGAATTTGAGGTTTCATAGTCTCACTGTTGTTCAGTTACTAAGGGCGAGAGGTAACCAGTCACAGTTCCTTATCGAGCCTGCCACCTTCCAGCTCTGTTACCTATCTACAGTTCACCTCTTGACCCAAGACAGGCCCTCCCACTACCAGAGAGGCTTACCATCCAATGAATAGTCTCAACAGGCTGTAGCAATAAAAGGGAACATACAGGTAGTCCCCAGGTTACGAACGCCCGTACTTACGAACCGACCTCCGTAAAGCCTATTATTCAAAAATAAAAATAAAAATCGACTTACACACTGGTTCATACTAATGAATGGACGGACTATGCGCGACGCTCAAAACACTGCGCGTTTTAGACGGTTGGTTGGCCCGAGGGAGAACGACGCCACGCCGTCGTCGTCATTTAACTCGGATCGCGTAAACATTGTTGTGTCCCCCCCCCCCCCATTTTTTTCTCCCCAATTTTGTCCGAGCAATTGCCCAACTCTTCCGAGCCGTCCCGGTCGCAGCGCCACCCCTTCTGCCGATCCAGGGAATGCTATAGACTACCACATGCCTCCTCCGATACACTTGGAGTCACCAGCCGCTTCTTTTCACCTGAAAGTGAGGAGTTTCACCAGGGGGACGTAACTTGCGGGAGGATCACGCTGTCCCCCCTCCCCCCTGAACAGGCGCCCAGACCGACCGGAGGAGGCGCTAGTGCAGCGACCAGGACACATACCCACATCCGGCTTCCCACACGTAGATACGGCCAGTTGTGTATGTACGGACGCCCAACCAAGCCGGAGGTAACACTGGGATTCGCCCCCTTGTTGGTAGGCAACGCCACCTGGACACCCTGTGTGCGTTGTGTTTTGACTTAAAATTTCCGTGTGTTTACCCTCGTTAATAATCATGGCTTCAAAGCGTGAATCTGAAAATCTGATGCAAGTGATGGCGATGCGTCGAAGAAAAGGAAAACGATCACGACTGAAATGAAAGTGGAAATAATACGGCATTCAGAGAGAGTTGTAAGGCTCCCACCGATTTTGCACTTACGAGCGGGCTCTCTATTTTGGAGTCCGCCAGTCGCGACCCGCTCCCGGGACAGGTGGGGGGTTTGAAACGTTTCTTTAAAGTTTTTTATACATATACACACATTCCGTCTCTCAATTATAAATACTGTACTGTAGTTAGATTTATTATTTTTACTACATTATTATACTTATGTTTTATGTAAAATATGTACTGAGACAAATATTTGACTAATTGACGCTAGATGTGAACTGTACGTAACTGTTCCAACTTACATACAAATTCGACTTACAAACAGACTCGTTCGAGACGTTCAAAATCGTTCGAGCTCGTTCGTAACCCGGGGACTACACGTGTATTTTGGGGGTTAGCAAGTTCTCCCAGTTAGAATCTATCGGAGACCTCCAAACCACTTTTGGACATCTTAACTAACCATCCAAAAGAAGTAGTTAAAAAAAGAACAAAAAACAGAAGTAAGCTTAAGAGTATTGTAGCTGTGTAGCTGGCTGTGGGAAAACGGTTTGCCACTCCATTGTCAACTAACCAGGGGGTTGTCTTCATCATCATCAGTAGTGCTAATCTGCTGTAGTGTACTTCATACGTAGTGGCTGTTGTAGAAGTCCCCCACCCGCTGTATTTTCACTTCACATCACACCATTTTCAAAGTACCTGCCAACAAGATTCTATAAGCAAAGTATGGAGACAGAGAAGTGGGACTTCTACATTAGCACCTGTAGCTAACACAAACAGTAGTTTAGCCTTTCATTAATACTAGCAAAACCTTCTATCAAATTGTTGCATACATTTACAAATGCCTCAGACTGTACTGCTTAATCTTTGCAAATGTCTGCATACAGACGACCTGTAGACTGATCATGTGTGTGCACAAATGTCTATAGGAGTCCAAGACAGAGATGTTAGGTGAAAACGATTAAGGCCACCGCAAAACCCCACCACCATCCATGCATGCATCATGTCATATAAAAAAGGATGCGAGGCATAAATACGACACACAGTCACCCTCCTCAAGACATTTTATATACACTGACTTCAGTCCACCTGGCTGTCTGAATGCACTGATTTGCAGGATGTAAGATACAGGTTGAAGGCATCAGTGAAAGTGTATGGCATGACTCAATGTCTGTCACCAATAAGAACAGCTCATTAGGGAAGCACACAATACCTGTTTTTATACAATGTGTTTAGAAATTACTTTGAAAGGCCCATAGAACAGATTTCTTTACATTTCATAGTAATGATAATCAAATAAGAAGAATATTTTACCTCAAAATAATATACTATTTTCCAAGGAAAGGCACAAAAACACGTTATTCGTGGTCTTACTAATTGGCTAAATCACAGATTATATAAATGAGCGAGGTGGTGCTCACTTCAAAACCTATGGGTCATTTTAACTTAATTTTGATGATTTTTATTGTCCATAGGTACTTGTTATATTGTTATATCTTATTTCTCCAACAGATATATGGTCTTTTCTTCACATGACTAACAGATATAGCAAAATCTAACACAATCATTTTTCATAATTCTAGTTTATAATCCCTAAAATGGTTTCAACATTTATTTCACTCACCACAAATATTGTTGTTTGTTTATTGATGACAGAAGTAACAAAATCTAACAAATTCTTGCTTTTTTGATCTTGTATTTATAGTGTTCCCAATATTCGCTTCCCTCAAATAATCACAAATACCCGCTGATACTCATTACCACAACCTCCATCTTGTTTTTCCTCAATCATCCTCGCCTCACCTCTGTATTCTATCTCTATATCCCACAGTGCCTTACTTGTGCCAGTTCCGCTTGTTTAAACCTCGTCTGTTTCAGGGTCATTTGTTGAATGGTTGGACCAATGGTCGGACCAATGCTCAGAACATAGACCTAAACCGCAACTTTCCAGACCTCACCTCCATCGTGTACCGAAACCGCCGCAGCAGGCACTACCGCGCCGACCACATCCCCATCCCCGACTCCTACTGGTTTGGCAAGGTAAAGGCACAGCTTGGCTGTCGAACGCCAGTCTTGAAATCCTTCCTAGTCTGTAGGCTTGCTCAAATGTCTACGTCATAGCAGCAGATTTTATGGAGATGTTTTTAATTTCTTTTTTCATTCCCCACTTAATGTCTTTATGCATGCTCAAGGTAACTAGCAGCTAAGGTAAGGCAATCACAGAAACGTGAGGACACGTCTCTCCCAATAAACGTGTCTGTCCAGACGAACTGATTCACCTTTCTGCGATTCGCTGCTTAGGAGGATTCTTTTTGACTAATTGAATCCAATTGCATTTCTCCACTTTTTCCGGTAGGTGGCGCCAGAGACCTACGCAGCGATGAAGTGGATCAGGTCGCTGCCCTTTGTTATATCTGCTAGCCTCCATGGAGGGGAGCTGGTGATCTCCTACCCCTTTGACTTCTCCAGACACCCACACGAAGAAAGGATGTTCTCACCCACACCAGATGAACAGGTGTGTGTGTGTGTGTGTGTGTGTGTGTGTGTGTGCGTATATATGCATGTATGTATGTATGTCAGGAATCAGGAACAATTTATTGTCATTTCTTATATGTACTTGCGTACACAAAAACATACAAAAACAGAGGAAAAAAAAGCGAAAAAACACAAACAGTTAACAACACAGTCCATTCAGTGTAACACAGTCCAAAAATTTCTCTGTCCAGAGGACGAACGCCCGCCAGGATGACTGTCGGAACTGCCGGTCTGCGTGGGCTAGCAGTTAGCTTAGCCTGCCTCGCTCCCATGTCCTGTCACACCGCCCTCGATGTTTCCTCTTTGGGTGCAGCTCTGGCCAGGACTGTGGTCCCTGGGCCCACCGAACACAGCCGACCAGGGCTGCCTCATCCAACGTTAGCTCTCCCAGCCAGACACCTTCGACACATTTCCCCCACACGCCACAGGACGACACAAATACAGACGCACACAAAAACACTGCACAGGTGATGCTAGGCGAGGCCAGACCGCCAGACCGCCTCAGTGTTTCCTCTCAGGCGCAGCTCCGGGCAGGGCCTTAGTCCTTGGGCCCACAGGACGCAGCAGACCAAATTCTCTCAGCCGATCCAACGCCAGCTCTCCCAGCCATTAACCGAAAAAAAATTGACAAACAAAATAAAAACTTCACACGATGACACAAACTTAGACGTAGATGTGGACAAAGACACTACATAGTTGGTACTGGGTGAGGCCACCGCTATCTTCCCACGCCAGAAGTGGTGTGTATGGATGGATGGATGGATAGACAAAAACAAAAACAAAAACTATAATGCTGGCACATAGACACACACTAAACACCAAGACATACAAATACAGAAAAAAAACATGGCATCCTCTTTCCTTTTTTGCAACTGACTCACTATTTTCCAATTTTCAGGCTTTCAAGCAGCTGGCTCGTACATATGCAGACGCCCATGCCACCATGGCAAACAATGAGACAGAGAGGTGTGGAGCCTCCTTTTACCGAACCAGAGGCATTATCAATGGGGCGCTCTGGTACAGCTTTGCTGGCGGTGAGACGCGAACACAACCCTGTCAATTTACTGTGAAAAGCACTTATTACTGACTGCAGAAGCACACACATTTATAGGAGTGTGCATACAAATATTTGGTGTTGTGGACCATGGATTTGTTTATTTACTCCCTTATTTATCTACTTGTTTATCTTTGTGCACGCAGACCCATTCTCAAACAGCTTGTGTGTCATCACTAGAATGAGTCACTCTGATTGTGTGTGTGTCTCTCTCTCTCTCTCTCTCTCTCTCTCTCTCTCTCTCTCTCTCTCTCTCTCTCTCTCTCTCTCTCTCTCTCTCTCGATTCTGTGAATCTTGTGTTACTGACCATGTTGGTTTTTATCCTGCTTGTTGTAACTTTTTTGCAATTTTTATCAAAGTATTGTTGAAAAGTCAAAGTCTCTCTCTCTCTCTCTCTCTCTCTCTCTCTCTCTCTCTCTCTCTCTCTCTCTCTCTCTCTCCCCCCCCCCCTCCTGCAGGTATGTCGGACTTTAACTACCTGCACACCAACTGTCTGGAGATTACTGTGGAGCTGGGCTGTGACAAGTTTCCCTCGGAGCCCGAGCTTTACCCAGAATGGAAAAGAAATAAGGAGGCCCTGCTCAGTTTTATGGAGTCTGTGAGTGTTCATCTCAACAGGACAGCAAATGGAGAGAAGGCCGTATTTGTCACTGTACAGAAAATGAGACGTCACATCGTAATGTATTTCAGTTATTAGTGGAGCAGGATATGCATTAGAGTCAAATATGTAAAAGTTATATACAGTTTTAGTATTTATGTTTCCTATTTATTTCCCCTTTTTCTCCCCAATTGTACCCGGCCAATTACCCCATTCTTCCGAGCCGTCCCGGTCGCTGCTCCACCCCCTCTGCCGATCCAGGGAGGGCTGCAGACTACCACATGTGTCCTCCGATACATGTGGAGTCAGCAGCTGTTTCTTTTCACCTGACAGTGAGGAGTTTCACCAGGGGGATGTAGCGTGTGGGGGGATCACGCTATTCCCCCCAGTCCCCCCCCCTGAGCAGGCGCCCCGACCAGCCAAAGGAGGCGCTAGTGCAGCGACCAGGACACATACCCACATCCGGCTTCCCACCCGCAGATACAACCGATTGTGTCTGTAGGGACGCCCGACCAAGCCGGAGGTAACACGGGGATTCGAACTGGCGATCCCTGTGTTGGTAGGCAACGGAACCCGGAGATGTTTCCTGTTTTTTAAGTTGAGGATACTTTTTCGTGAAAGAATCCATAAAAAAAGAGTGACATTCCGCATGTAAATGTTTTCATTTTGTGTGACAGCCATTTGACAAGTCAAGAAGTCACACTTGTTCATAGAAACTGTTAAGTATCCAAAAAACAAAGGATGTTAAAATATAAAGACAGAGATAAAGAAGACGTGTACGGAGCAAGACAATGGCCTACGACACAAGGGCAGAATTTTGGTTCTTATTGACAGGCTCTCTATTGGTTTGTTGTTTTCCATTTAGGCTAGGAGGGAATCCCCAACATTCCCAGATGAAACATGGCTGCCTTGTTTCATCTGGGAATGTGATTCCACACCTGTTTATGATTAGTTAAGGAGCAGTTACATTCCTTTGATGACACGTGTTTTTCTCCCCAGTGCAAAAGGGAGTTAGATGCAAGTGTCCTGCATGAAGTGTATCCCACAATCCATTGCTCCAGTAGGTTGTTTGGCAAAACAATACAATCAACGCCAAGAATCAGAATATTGAATGTGAATGAGAAGAGTTTGTATGTTCATTGATATTTCGATACCTAGGTTCTCCATTTAACATTAACTGTATTCTTCATCTGTTTACATGACTGCACCATTTAAAGGTAGGAAGCTTGCAGGCACAAAACAAGTACTAATATTTTCGACAAAGAGATGTCGGGAATAATTGAATACAGACCATAAATGTTGCTTTTTACGGGGTGCAAAATTAGAGCCAATAATGTCTGCCCACAGGTTCATTACAGTGTTATAGCAATCGTAAGGCAGTCTGCTGCTGAGCTCATTTTTCTAATGGCACTTCATCAGGGTGTTATTCTGTAGCCTCATTTAACATAGCAGCAAATTGACTGACTCTATTTCTGCATTAGTAATACCTGCACTTCCTGCAGCTCGAGAGGTGGAGAGCAAGCCACTGATGCCATCTCTTCTTACATTACTTGGGTCGGTTATTTAGGATTGGTGTTTAAGCATTGGTGTTCACCTGTTGGTCAACATGAGTTGTGCTGAAGCGAAGACAACAAGAGCAGCAAATGCATTGACCTAGATTTGCCCTCAGGCTGGTGGGGCAGTCTTTGCAGAGGAAGTGACACAGTGTGCTTCCTCTCCCTCTGCAGGTCCACAGAGGAATAAAGGGAGTGGTGAAGGATGAGGACGGTTATGGGATCAAAGGCGCCACCATCTCTGTCAAGGGCATCAGGAAAGACGTCACCACTGGTAGATGCCTTCATATTCATCACTGTCACCTCAGTTTTTTTACTAACTTCTCAGCTAAAATGTTGTTCATGGGCATGGACGGATTAATGCACGGGCCAACGGGGCCCGGGCCCCACCCTTCTGGGGGCCCCCAAGATTAGCGAAATTACGTCCTCTGAAATCCGCCCAATGATTACCCCTTCTATAAATAATCATTACAAGAGGTAATGTCGATTACCAGGGTTTATATAAGACATGATTTCACTAGAATTCTCAATCATGGTGGCAAAATATTGTAACGTGCATGGATAAGTAGACACGCTGGCCGCTGGCTGGCGGGTCTGACCCTTTAGTCGAGCAGTTAGCGATGTCTCCTGCGGTGCGGGCGATACCGGTTCGCTTCCCGGCCGCGGCAGTTCCTGTGGTTGCGTTGTCCCCGAATTCGCTACTTTGGTGTCAGAAGTGGGATTGGGCGACCGTAAGGCCATCGGAAGCGTATGCGCCCTGAGGTATGAAGGAGCTGATATGCTTAAGCGTGGGGGCGCTTCCCGAAGGAGGGGGGTAGTGTAACGTGCATGGATAAGTAGACACGCTGGCTGCTGGCTGGCGGGTCTGACCCATTAGTCGAGCGGTTAGCGATGTCTCCTGTGGTGCGGGCGATACGGGTTCGTTTCCCGGCCGCGGCAGTTCCTGTGGTTGCGTTGTCTTCCGAATTCGCTACAATATTTTTTTCCAATTGTATGCCAAAAATATTCCTGTATTATTTAAAATATGGATTCATTAGCACCAATGTACAATTAAATGTTATAGGCTACACATACAAACAAAAACAAAAATCATTAGGGTGATTCAAGACCCCTCCGCTTCGCGTTGAGGTCCTGCATCACCCTGTCGGAGTTTATTTCGTAATAATAACCGGCTCACTGTACATTATCCCTTACATATTAAATGCATTCTGGGAGGTAACGTTAATGTGACGTTTGCGCGCCTTAGCAGTTAGTGCTGGTGACGGGTGAAATAATAACAACAACAACAACAATAATAATAATAATGTAACGTTTTGTAGGTCCTTTAATAATATCACATGCATTGCGTTGTTTCCGGTGATTACTGTAAGTCACATGACTAATCAAAACTGCTTGGTGAAATTGCATTCAGACTCTCTGGTGTTGTTATAGGGGGGCCTCGTGAATTATTGTGCCCCGGGCCCCAGATTGGTTTAATCCGTCCCTGTTCATGGGCATCCGGCTAGCATAGCATTCTATTTGGTTGCCTACCAACACAGAGATCGCCAGTTCGAATCCCCGTGTTACCTCCGATGTCCCTACAGACACAATCGGCCATGTCTGCGGGTGGCAAGCCAGATGTGGGTATGTATCCTGGTCGCTGCACTAGCGTCTCCTCTGGTTGGTCGGGGCACCTGTTCAGGGGGGAGGGAGAACTGGAGGAATAGCGTGATCCTCCCATGTGAAACTCCTCACTGTCAGGTGAAAAGAAGTGGTTGGCGACGCATGTGGTAGTCTGCAGCCCTCCCCGGATCAGCAGAGGGGGTGGAGCAGTGACTGGGACAGCTCGAAAAATAGGGTAAAATGGCAAAGTACAATTGAGGAGAAAAAGGGGGGGGGGAGTTGTTCATATTCAGTTGTAGGGGCAACATCTATATCATATTAATTCAGGTCAATTCAATTTACTCCTCGCTGGCTTGCTATGGTGGCCCAGAAGGAAATTTTGTTGACTGTATGCACTGTATCCTCAGCCTAGTTCCAACCCACATCGCTCTCATTTTGTCTCACCTCTTCCCCTTTCCCTTTTACTGCATTCATTTTATTGTCTGAAGCTGAAGATGGGGACTACTGGCGACTAGTGAACCCCGGTACTCACATCCTGACAGCCACGGCCAAGGGCTACTCCAGGGTCAGCAAACGGGTTTACCTGCCACACAACATGGACAAGGCCGGAAGGGTTGACTTTGTCTTGAAGAAGGTATGGATCCTTCATTGCTGTCATTGCTCGCTGTAATTTATCACCACCACTGCTTTGACATCGACAGTCAGACATTAACTTCACACAATATCCCACTTTCCCCCTTTTTCTACCTCCGCTCCCCATCCTCCAAGGTCCCCGTGGAGCCAGATATAGACGACCACCTCTTTCCGACGGTAGACACGTGGGAGCGTTTCGATCCCTACAACCAGTTTGACCGATACAGCCAGTCGGAGCCGAGCGAGGGTGGCGTGGAGCGTCAGGAAAAGCCCTGGTGGTGGAATTACTTCTCCCAGTCGGGCATCTCACCGCCCACCTGGCTGCTGCGGAACGTCTAGACAAAGATCGTAGAATATTAAAAAACAAAAACAAAACCCGTGTGATATTCTGGAATGAAAGCTTTAATGAAAGATGTGACATCCAGTCTAACTGAGTAGCTGCTCGTGGCGTCATCGATTGTATATGAGTTTCTATGACATTGAAATCAGGCTAATGGTGTTACCAGGTAACTTACAGCCAGTAACCAGAGTCTACTATTGCTTTGCAGTCAAACTTTGGTCTATTAAATAAAAGCTACTGGAGAATTAATGAATTAAAGACTCCTCGACTCGTCAATGCCACATCCTTTGTAGGTTAAGGTGTTTGGGTCATATCACCTCAGTGCTTTAAGTCCTCCAAAGTCACAATATAATCCTGGGCCTTTTTTAAAATGGTCGACACTTCTCATTCTAAAATTTGAGATTACAGTTTCAAATTTGAGGGCATTTGCTTTGGGTGAGGGGGATCTGGGTAAATTCTAGACCGACAAACAGCTTGTATTTTTTTTCTGTTAACATTCCTGATAAGTGAGTTTTTTAATTAAGCATGGTTTTCTGCACATTCTCTGGATTACACAAGGGGTATCTGGTGAAAATGAAATCCTTTGAAGGGTCATACCATTGTCATGTAATTTGTAATTGACCTTTCGCAAAGTACCGCCCATCAAGCTTTCAAACAGACAGCAAAATGCTGAAACGGTGTGCCTATGGGATCTGCAAATCGGATACTAGATATCTGAAATGTTTGGAGGGGGTGTACTTTTCTTTCCCTTCCCGAAACCCAGAACGCAAGAAGCGTAATGTCGGCAATGGATTTCGCAGTATAGCAGACCCCCATGGCCAGCTTAATCCATCCAAGATCAACAAAAATACCTGTCTGCTCCAAGCTAAGCTTGCTACTAGCTATTATTGATAGTCAATATAGCTAACGTATTATTACTGTTACTTTTGCCCACACAATGATTATTACAATTACCAACATATCAATGTATTACTAACAAAATAACATTATTAATGTACCTGATGAACGTAACCAGCTTAGTCTGTGGCCAGAGACACCTAATTTAATGATAGCTAGCCCACTACCATAACTTTGTTATGCTAGTCACAGGTTAGCCAGGTTCCACCTTTCATTTCAGAGCATAAAGACCCGCGGGGAGGTCGGCTGGGATGGTCTCTGGCCAGTCTGACCTCCTCATATCCGGCCTATTTTAAATGTTTCTGCCCCCTCTTTGAGCTCCAGGTGGGGACCGGCCGTTTGGAAAAGTCATCCCGCCCGCGGAGGCATCTCGTTTGCCTCATTTTGTTGAAAATAGCGGTTCTGGGCCGAAGGTAAAAACAAACAAACAATGGGGCGGTTCCCCCGGCCCCGGGTCATGTCCCTGGCCGCCCTGCGACAACCAGGAGCCCATACAGTACCCCCGAAAAAGCCTGGATAAAAGAACGCTATGGGGAACCTTGGCCAAAATCAACACTATAATATGGTGATGTTGACAATGGATTATTAAAAATATACCAATAATAGCTGAAATATGTAACATACCCTACAGTGCAAGAGCACAATTGGTCCACAATGTGTTTGAGAATTAGTTGATGGGGTTTCTCATTCTTTGATTGTGACCGGTAAGCTTTACCCTCCATTACAGTCGCACCCGGCAGCCCGGAGTCCACGCAAGTCAGTTTTACTTTTAATATTCTGAATGTATCCCTCCTGCATACTGTAACCCCTTCTGCCTTTCGCGGGATGATATTAAGGATGAATTACTCCAAAATACATCACTTATTTTCTCTGGGAATGCGCTGATTTCTTCCTTCATGTTTTGGGGATTCCGGCTACTTCCTGGATGGTTCTGGAAAGCTTGACGCAACAGAACTAAGCGGGGGGGGGGGCTTTGCGAAAGGTCAATTGATTGAACATCTCATCTGGTTTGGAAGTCGACATTTTTTACTGTGCTATATAATGGAGGAACAACCAATTCTTTGCTCACATCAAAGTAAACGGAAAAGCTGCCCACTTTGCTTTCTTTATTTTATAAAAATCACATGCTATTGATACGTAGTAATTTTTTTTTTAAAGTGTCCTCCATTTATTTGTTGTGAAATGTTGGTTTAGTACTGAATAATGTGGTTAGAGTAGAACGTCACTATTGCAGTTGTACCTATTTGTCACAAGAGGGCGCCACACAACATGTAATGACTATAAAGCGCCGAAGGCTTCACAATCCCAGCAATAAGAAATGAAATGAATAACGAGCCAGAGACGGTTCAGAGTATTTTTAAGAAGTGTATTCACTTATTTGTTTAATTACATACACACACACACACACACACACACACACACACACACACACACACACACACACACACACACACACACACACACACACACACACACACACTTTGTGCAACCAGGGATAGAGGCCTATGTAGCTGGGCAACATAAAGAAATTAATTGGATGTTGTTTGAGGAAAAAAACATTTTGGTGGGGCTTTATGTTTCTATATATTTAAAGCAACTAGCGGCATCAGGTGGGCGAAGTGTCAGAATGGCGAATAAAACCACACCGACCCAATCATATCATCTCTGGAAGTAAAAATGAATAAACAATCTGCCTCCAGACTCTCAATCGACATTTATTGAGTGACTTCGGCAAGTCGTTTCTGACAAATGGAAAGTCACATTTAAGAGAACATGAATGACGATATGAGGTTAAAGTCCTGTCTCATGTCATATTAATTCATATGGGGCACTTCTTGGACACGGTAGATCCTTCCAGCAACTTGAAGCAAAGCCCGACAGGACCAAAAGGCCGTTCAGGAGTCACCCTTCATGAAAACACAATGATGTGGTCTAACAGCAAAGTCTAACATCCAAAGCCATTGGGTGGCACGGTGGCCCAGTGGTTAGCAATGTCGCCTCATAGCAAGAAGGTCCTGGGTTAGAACCCCGGGGTTGTCCAACCTTGGGGGTCATCCCAGGTCGTCCTCTGTGTGGAGTTTGCTTCTTCTCCCCGTGTCTGCGGTGGGTTTTCTCCGGGTGCTCCGGTTTCCCCCACCATCAAAAATACATGCATGTTAGGGTTAATATACTCCTGTCCCTGCCCCTGAGCAATGCAACGGAAAGAAGAACTGGAAATGGTCCCTGGGCGCTGCAGCTGCCCACTGCTCCTAGCTACACAGCTAGGATGGGTTAAATCTAGAGAGGAATTTCCCCACGGGGATTAATATGGTATACCAAACTAAAAAAAAAATCTCCTTCACACTTGATTCACCTCAGCTTGTTGGGGAACAGAACATTTGTTGGTGCTCAAATACATTCTCAACCCCCTTTAAAGATTTGGGAGATCATGTAAGGAAGTGACTTCTCTGCACATGATCATACCAAATCTTTTTAAATTCAGTTCGAGTCCTGCCTGGGTCAATAAATAGATGACTGAGTACTGGAGCACGGGTTCATGTGTTATATTACGTCAATGCACAACACAGGTTTGCTGCTCCTGAACCAGAGTACCTCATCACTGCCAACAGGCATGTGATTACCTTTCCATATCACTGTTACTGTGAATTGCCCGGCGAAGAAGCAAGGTGAGGGATGAATCCATGGCTGTGTCAATACAATCTGTAGCCCACCCGGCTAGACCTGCATGGTCCATCTGCATGACCTGCACAGCACAGCTTGTCAAACTGGCACAGCTGGAGGAGAGGATGCAGAGTAATGCATCAATAATAACCAGAGAAAGGATCGCGTGCAAGATCTCACTATCTGCCACGTCCATCTGCTATCTATTTTTGTAAAAACACTGACCCATGGTTGAACTAATGTAAGTGAGCATATTAAGCCAGTCTACAGTTCATAATCTACCTCATAATTAGCTACATGTAGGCCAGGGAGTCTGGAGAGCTCTGCATCATCAAATTTATGCAGCGGACATGCAGGCCGGAGGAAATTCAATACCGAATACTGCTGAAGTAAGGCATAGATACACCATGTGGTAAATATGATTGGCTTATGTGGGGCCATAGTAAGGCATAAAGCTTCGACAGCTTCGTTTCATTTATGTGATCGTATATAATAGTTGAGATGGGATGCAGCTTCTCATGGCAGGTGGTCCATCAAAAATCCAATGGAAGAGAAAACTCTGATATGCAGTCCTTATCATTACGTCTTTCTGATAATAGAAGTTGATACTTGACTGCTATTAACAAGTTATTAAGCCACCAATTACTGGAAAACCTGACAGGGAAATATATTTAAATGAACATTTCACAGTTCACATAGAGCTGGAGTTTACAGTGTCCATGTAATGAGGGCTGTCCTGTGAATTTCCATTTTAAATTCTACATTTGGAGACTGGAGCATGCTATGCAAATGCTGGATTATGAAGGCCATGCATTTAGAGTGTAGAACATTTACACTGCAAATCACGTCAGAATAACCTTCCATCTATTAAGAAATGGTCTCTTCCAACACAACTGACTAATGTATCAATTGTTCAATCTTATTGTTCTTCTCAATCTAAATTACATTTAGTTTGACACTTGCTGAATTTGGAAAAAAATTAGATAATATTCTGTGACAGTGCATCAATCATGGCCCCTGACCAGCCCGATGTAGGTGCTATAATTAAATGTCACACTTAAAGTGGTCATAGCCCACCTATCTCAAGCTGACATCAAACTCGGTGTAGGTCTGCAGCAGGACATATTCTGCAGCAGTAGTATTCAGCCGTGTGCCATGTTGGTCCATGTGTCTGCAGATTTTCATTCCAGCCCAACACTTCACCATCTGACTAGTCCTCCTCTGCTGTGCCAACCAGTGGAACCACATGGACCTCCATTGCACATGGTTGACTACCAGTCCACAGCTTTACCTTTGGGACCATTCTCATCAGCGTTGTGTTTCTGTCATAACTTGGGGACAGCTTGAGCTAACCAACATACACAAACAGATGGACTGATGATTAAGCTGATGAACTTGTTAGCCGAGGATGGCCATGGCCCAGAGACTACTGGTTCAATCACAATAAAATTTGGACTACTTATGACTTGTATATTAGTACAAAAATGTAATAGGGATCCTGAGTCTGTCACCACAGCAGGTGGTTCAGTATGGAAAAAGTTGTACTTTCTAATCTGGTCAATTTCAACCAAATTTGGTGCACATGATGTGGGGTCCCTTCTGACCCACCCTTGTCAAATGTCTTTTTATTGTTGTTGACGTTTAAAAGAAAATTGAAAATCTTTATTTCTTAGCCTAGTATTTCAATATATACGATTGAAATATTTCATTGAAATAGTAACGTTTAGGATTTTGATACCCTAATCACCTTGGTTTTTTTTTTTAGATTTCTTATTCCGGGCTCTCCTGTCATCAGAGAGCAGCGGAATGACGCCCCCCAGCGGTCGGCACTGACTTAACTTTAACAAAGCTTTGAAAACGAAGCAAAAGCAAAGGATGTAAGTTTACGTAGTTTAACCTGACATCAAACTTCATTGGCCATCACCCTTTGATTTACACATTTTGATGATCTTTGTCCAAATCCAAGTCGAAGAGACTTCAGTTTTATACTCAAGGGTTTGAAAATCCGACTTTACACTTTCGGGAATTGTGTCGTTTTGCTTGATGTTGGGTGGTTTATTCATTGTGTAAAGTCACAATGAGTTTCAGCTACAGACCTCTTCCCCCCGTCCTCTTTTCTCAGACACTAACATCACTTTCCCTGTCCCTCCTCACTCACTTCTTATTCATGGGACTCTGTAGTCTGATGAAGGCCCCCTTGTGATATTACATTAAGAGCAATAACAACAGTTTTGTTACTGTCCCAGGTTTTGGTTTTTAAAGGGCCATATTTGAATCATGCTATAATTATCTTCTTTCCAAGGCAACGTGTTCCCAGATGCCTCCTGGAGTGAGTTTCCATCTGGCACTCTCACTCACTCACTCACTCACTCACTCACTCACTCACTCACTCACTCACTCACTCACTCACTCACTCACTCACTCTCTCTCTCTCTCTCTCTCTCTCTCTCTCTCTTCCCCAATGTACCATGTACTCACTTTCAATCTGACTGCATCAGTTTCTTCAACATAACACTTTTTAACACCCTGCATATATAATGCAAATTCAAAACCACTTTCCTCTGAAGCTACTCCATCTAACCCTACCTCAACCCTGTTTCCCTTTCTGTCTCTGTCTCTGTCTGTCTCTCTGTCTCTCTCTCTCTCACACTCTCTGTCTCTCTCTATATGTCTGTCATTTATTCCTGCAGTTATCTAGCTGCTGAGCCCCAGGAGTGGAGGCCTGCTCAATGTGGCAGAGATGATTTGTTTGCTTTGCAATTATTTTCCGTCAGTGGAGACAAATGGATTCATACGGCAGAGGAAAACCCACACAGACAAGGCCAGAGAGACGAAGGCAGCAGACTACAGCCTAATATGTTCTGCTGATAGGGAAGGGGAACATAATGCACCCAGGGTAACATTCTCTTGAATAACTGGCTTAATAAAGAGCTCGTTGGACAAAGGCAGCCATGCCACCGTATGGCTGCAATGGCCCCTTCAAATCCACAGTGGCTTTATCAATTCCTTCTGTGGAAAACAACATCGTGTTTTCAGTCTGATGACAGGGTGCCACCAACAGACATAGGCTATGAAGTACACTTTCTTATACATCTAACAATGCAAAGTGTCAACACTGTTTGTACCAGTGCAGCAGCACATCATCTACCAAGACTTGCAGCCTTTCTGCTTTATTGGGTAACTGGCAATGCAACGTGAGCCGGAGGTGGCATCATATTTTCTTGCATTGTGTGTGCGAGGGGGGTTAGTTGTTTGTTATTCAATGATTCAAATATGTAAGCACAAAGCTTTCTTATATTTCATCAGATGTCTTTGGTTTAGTGAGAAAACAGAACAAATGAATCCTGATACATCAGTTTTTTTCTTCTCCAACATTTTCAAAGCGAGTATCATTCCAGCTTGATCCACTTGTGGAAGAGACAAAGAGAAATCCTGAATCTTAATTGAGGGGCCTTCCCTGTTCGCCCCCCAAAGTGTGACTTACACAGCCATGGCACGAGAACGGCCTCTGTATCTGTCCATCCCTCTCTTCAACTTCACCACTGTCAACAGATTAACCTTCACCAGCCATCTCCCTTATATATATATGTCTCCAGTCGCCTCAGTTCTGCCTTCCACCTCTCTTTCTGCTTCTTTCTATGGCTATGCCGTCTATCCCTCATTGCCCCCCCCCCCCAAAAAAACCATCTCCCCTTTCCCCTCCTCTTCCCTTTCTTCATATGAAGGGCAGGTTCAGGGGTCACCAATTACACAGGGAGGGCTGAGAAAGTTGTATGGGCTTTGCCCTCGGGGCTGCCATGTTGCATTATCATCACAGAGGCCGCAGGTACGCAGCCATCACTGGCTGCTGGCACAACCAACAACCTCAGCCCTCGCACTAGGCCAGTATAGACCCCGCTAGTCTGGACCCCTCCTCATGCCTGACTGGCTGCTACCCCCTCCACCCCCGATCGACCTGCCAGGCAGAACTAATATGTATGTCCAGAAACCTTGGGATCTCCGCTACCTGTGCCTGTATGTACGGCTGTGTGTGTGTGTGTGTGTGTGTGTGTGTGTGTGTGTGTGTGTGTGTGTGTGTGTGTGTGTGTGTGTGTGTGTGTGTGTGTGTGTGTGTGCGTGGGTGTTGATAGTCTAACTCCGTTACTTGTGAAGGGTTTGTGTTTCCTTCTATGCCTGCACATTTTTTTTGCACTACACTACAGACTGTGTTGTTTCAGCGAGGGAGAATGTTTTTAACATTTACTCCACTAATAGTTTTAACATACCATCGGAACTCCATTCAACGATCCAAATCTTAGGTATATTCACAAATTCAAGAAGTTTGACTTGCTGATGCAAAACTGGCTTTTTTGGAAACGTTATATCCCAGCATAACTCAAAAAGCAGGCGTTGCTTTTACTTTCCACCACCTTTTACAAATAACGGAAATCTAAACACAAATTTTATGAAAATAAACTACAAGCTCATATTTAGATATCGAACGCTGTCTGCTCTTACATTGAGGCATAGACGATGACTTTTAGAGCGCTGGTCAATTACTTTGATTGCTTATGTATCAGTTTTTAGGTGGTTATGTGCTGGGCCATGCAGTCACATGCAGATGCATTAAATTAAATGTTTTAGATTGTATAGAATGATATTTGGGTGAAAAGCAAACGACGATGGATGAAGTGTCAGCAGAATAATAGCTTTTGATCGATCAGCAGATATTTCTTCATGTATAATGAGCATCCACAGCTGGCTTTCCATTGGCTCATAGGCAAGACTATAAAAAAACTCACAAAAGTATAGGTCTGAAACGAGTATTAATACAGAAGTACATTGCAATATATTTCCAACACGCTGGTATTTACTCTGCATTAAAATGTGTCCAAAGTTCATAATCTGACAGGTAGTATCTATTCTTTATCAACCTCACTGGTTTCAGTTGTGGAGGATCTTCTGTATTAAAGATACCATAGAGTGAAAACCAGACTCATGTACTGCCATCAAACCATTTCATCTGATTTTCCGCAGGCAGGCAGGCAAGCAGGCAAGCAGGCAGGCAGGCAGGCAGGCAGGCAGGCAGGCAGGCAGGCAGGCAGGCAGGCAGGCAGGCAGGCAGGCAGGCAGGCAGGCAGGCAGGCAGGCAGGCAGGCAAGCAGGCAGGGCCAGAGTTGTTTAGGCCAGGGCCAACAGAGTCTGTGCAGCCATTTGGAGTTGAACTGGCTCCTGAATGGAGAATCCCAGAGTCTTATTCAGTGTGCTCAGCCAAACCCTCAGTAATTGCAAAAACAGCACTTGGTCCATTAATAATGGGTGCGTGTCATCTCCAATACCCTGCTCGCCTGTCTGTCCACGCCACAGAGGCGGCAATCACAGACCAGGGCCCGCCACCGAACATGTGCTCACTGTGAGGCTAGAAGTACTGCGCGTGCGTGCGTGTGTGTGTGTGCGTGTCACATGCGTAGCTACTGAAATGTTCTGACGCAGACTTGAACCTGAGCTAGCTGCAATGCAAGATGTCTTTTTCACCATGATGTTGGAATTCAGCTCACTCACTTCTTCGGAAATCCCAAGTCACTCCTTCGATGAGATCAAAACTATCTGAAAGACTGAAACTAGCTAAGACCACTGACAGGGAATAAAGATGATTCTCTTCACTGTGACATTAAATTGAGCTATGTAGTATTCTTATTTATTTATTTATTTTTACCCCCCCCCCTTTCTCCCCAATTGTACCCGGCCAATTACCCCACTCTTCCGAGCCGTCCCGTTTGCTGCTCCACCCTCTCTGCCGATCTGGGGAGGGCTGCAGACTACCACATGCCTCCTTCGATACATGTGGTGTCACCAGACGCTTCTGTTCACCTGACAGTGAGGAGTTTCGCCAGGCAGACGTAGCGCGTGGGAGGATCATGCTATTCCCCCCAGTTCCCCCTCCCCCCGAACAAGCGCCCTGGCCGACCAGAGGAGGCGCTAGTGCAGTGACCAGGACACATACCCACATCTGGCTTCCCACCTGCAGACACGGCAAATTGTGTCTGTAGAGACACCTGACCAAGCCGGAGGTAACACGGCGATTTGAACTGGCGATCCCCGTGTTGGAAGGCAACAGAATAGACTGCTACACTACCCAGACGCCCTACGTAGTATTCTTTTAACCATTGACTGCTAAATGTACCAGTTTACCTGGAAGATAATGATAATGATGATGATGGTGATGATGATGAAGATGATACTTTAATGTCAAATCAAGTCTGAAAATGTTCATGCATGACAGCATCTCTATTTGCAACACCACAGAAAAGACAAAAATTAAGATAAGAAACAACAACGCATACAATTTAACGTAACATTACAATCCCAGAAGACAATATTCATGGCCCTTCAACATACATTTGATCTGGGATGAAGCTCCATATTTAATTGTAGGATTGACTGCTGTGCAAAAGAGTGCTCCAGCCTAACCTTATTAAACCGTGGGGCCCTGTATCTCCGATTTGATGGCAACAGCTTGTATTCACTGTTCAGGTCATGGCAGGGGTCAGAGACAATCTTGTTGGCCAGCGTCAATATGTTATTACCGTAGGCTGATCCACAAAGTTTCTCAAGGTCTACAGTCAAGCTCATCCTACAAGATCCTCCTGGGTGCTGTCTCACACATCCATTTCCCCATGTGCACAAGGACGTCACCAGAACAGAAACCGAAGCATCCTCGAGAGAGATCAGATGCAATGCCTCGATATGGCAATTCAGGCACAGTCTTCAAAAACCCCTTGAACTGACTTCTTATGTCTTCCCTTTCCTCCTATCAATAGTGACATGTTACTACCGTTGTAGTCTGCACAATGACCAAGGGCATCTGTGTGCAGCCCACAGCTGGCCATCTCTCTCACCCACTTCCTTTACAAAACACACCCTTGGTTAGCCATCCATGCCCTGTACAATGGCCATCACGAGGACTTACTGAAACACCAGCTGATCTTCCCCGACACGCTGCTATTGTTTTATTTGCTTTGCTCTGCGGAGGCATGACGAACCGGTGTCATGGCAGACAATAGGAGGCAGCCGAGGCCTGACCCCAAAACTAATTTGCCAACTTAAGCTCTCTGTACAAGTGACAGTTTCAACAGCCCCGAGTTTGTTTACACTTTGTTCTGCTTTTGCCTGTATTTGTTTTGATTTTTTTTTTAATGGTCTTTTTTTCCCCCATTTCAGCAGAGCGCTCCACTTTGAGTCTGAGATTTCCGAGGCGCTTCCCCCCGGTCGGCTCCGCTATTTCAAACTTTTTGGGGGGAAAAAAACCTAAAAAAAAACCCCAATTCAGACGCCATGTTATCCCGGACCTCATATCATTCAATACGGATTTAAATGAGTGAAATCCGTCTCCTCAAACGACTCACTTACTTAAAGTGGAATTACTTTTGATATCATAAAAAAGACTTTCCCCCCCCCTCTTCTTTTTTTTCCCCGAACCCCGCCGATGGAGTGTTGATACCTTTGTTGCCACAGAAGGTTGCTTCCCCAGCCAATCTCTGGTTGCCGCCGGGGGTCAGAGGTCAGGGCACGCCGGCCCAGAGCAGCGGTGGTGTTTGTGAAATCGGATGCAGCCACGCAGCATTTGGGTGTGATTACATCAGTTTCCTTGGGCGACTCCTGTCAGCACCTTCCGTAAGTCGGTGCAACATTGGGTTTTATAAAATAAAGCAAAGCTAATGTACGGATTTCATGCTTGTTGCTTTTGGTTATTTAGCTGATATGAGATATAAGTGTCTTCCACGGTGAAATGATTTGTTTAAAAAAGGGTATTTTATCTTTCAACGTTTCCCATCATTTGTTCTACAAGCAGGCGCGTGGGAATAGGTTTTAGGTAGGGGGCTGCCAACTAAAACGTAAAGTACTGTGGCGAGCCGGCGTGGAAGAATGGGTCGAGGGGCACAGATCTCTTTTTACCGCACGACCCCGGACATGCTCTTTTATTCACATCGGCCAGAATGGACCAGAACTGACCACAACGTGGCGAGCCCCCACCCCATGTTCTAGGCAGCGACATCAGTCCCAGTCACGGTCCTACAGTCAGTTAGTCAGTAAACGTCTCCTACTTAGTCTCAGTCGAACCCCCAAAACACCAACACAAGAATAACCACAACATGAACACCACATCATTATACACAACTATAAATTCTGTTTTAATTTTAAAGTCCCATCAGCCATTGCGCTCCCCCAGTGCAGAACCGCCGACAGTCAGAGCGTCCGCCTCCCCCAGTCGCTGCAGTATGACGTCATTGTTTTGTTTGTAAGGTGCATGTGTAGCAGCTTTGGAATGGAGTGTTTACTCACTTGTACATTCCAAGCAGCCCACTTTTTTAAATAAAGGTATGTTTTATTTTTGTTGGGTCTAAGATGTTACACAGCCGCCTGCCACTACTGAGAGGGGGCTGCACCCACCACTAGGGGGCGTTGCAGCCCCCCCCCCCCCCGCTCTTGTCTGCAAGTCATTCTGGGGGCTATGGAGCAAAACGCACAGTGACCCAGCTGTGAGTGCTCATCATAACTTTTCTGCATGTACCCTGACATAAACAAGCACAGCGGCCTCTCATGATGGCTGATCAACACCATATTGGAACAGCCTTACATTTACGAGCCGAAAGCCTCGGACTGGGAAACGTTATGAGGAGGAATAATCAGCTCAGCAAACAAGAGCTTTTCGTGGGCTTTCAAAACCGTAAACTGTCTTCATCTGGGTTGCTGCCCTTGAGGTCTCACGGAGATGAGGTTTTGAATCCGTTTTGCAGGCTATACAGAATCACCAGCTTCCCCGGAGTAGCTCACATTAGTCTTGCTAAAGTGACGGTCACCTGATGAAGTTAGATTTCAAACTCATGATTTGTGTGTGTGTGACACATGATTTGGAGTTAGTGAGGCTGACCTCATCATCGCATGAAAACAATGAAAAACGACATATAGTCTCCATACTTTATGTTGACACTCTTGGTAACCAGCCACAGAAATCATTGCTATGCTATGGACCTGAAATGATTTACATGCGTAGATGCAAATAATGATGGCTAATATTGTTTGTTGTTTTTTTTCTACCCTTACAAACTGCATATTTGAGGTTGGCACTCACGTCATTGGGACATCACTGCCTCTTGTTTCAGCAAAAGTCTTTCCACGAATCTAGCTTTGTATTCCACTTCATTCACGATGCAGTCAGGCGTTCAGTGAACAAGACTCACCAAAGCAGCTGCTGGACTGACTTTGGCTGCTACATCATTTTTCCTAAATGATTTGGATATGCTTATTGCATCTGGTGGAAATGCTGCATATGGTCGAAGTTTGTGTGAGACTTTTTGGTTGACTGATGACCAATAGTCAAGCAGTTTACACCGCGGGACTTGCCTGTCATGGCATCTGTCAACCAGCAAATGTATCACACACTTGAACTGGTTATGGTGGGAGGAATTTGCAAAGTGGTCAGTTGGACTTGACTGGTCAGTTCCCACTGAAACCAGTTTCTATTTCACAAGTGGAGCAAAATCTATGAGGCCCATGAAAAGAGTTTGTTTCCCAGTTGTTCTTTATGGTGGAATGACTGTAACTACACATTTTTTTCTTTTTGGATTTTTTCCCCCTTTTTCTCACCAACTGTACTTGGCCAATTGGCTCTGTGCATAACTGTAGTCCACTGACTTCCGGTTTCTACTGCAGCGGTCAAAAGAGTTTCTTGTTTGTTGGTGTGGGCTATTCATTGACAATGGCATATTTTTCGCGATGCCTGCAAGATTTCCATCCATCCATTATCCAAACCACTTATCCTGCTCTCAAGGTCGCTGGGATGCTGGAGCCTATCCCAGCAGTCACTGGACGGCAGGCAGGAAGACACCCTGGACAGGCTGCCAGGCCATTACAGGGCCGACAAGATTTACCATGGATAAATGTCAACGACATGCACAGAATTGTCGACAAACGGGTGAAACGTTTCACGTTGTACATATCAAATTACGTCCACAATTATGAGGATGAGGATACTCATCCTCATAATTGTGAGGATAAGGATATTCATCCTCATAATTGTTGACGTAACTTGATATGTTCAACTTGAAACTTTTCACCCATTTGCTGGTAGGTGCAGGAGAAAGTTTGTCGACAATTCTGTGCATGTCGTTGAAATTTATCCATGGTAAATCTTGCATGCATCGCAAGAAATATGTCATTGTCAGTAGCACACGCCAACAAACAGGAAACTGGTATGACCGTTGCAGTACAAACCGGAAGTAATTGGATTACAGTTATGCACAGAGTGCATTACCTCACTCTTCCGAACAGTCCCAGTTGCTGCTCCACCCCCTCTGCTAATCATCACATCCAGGGAGGGCTGCAGACTACCATATGCCTCCTCCGATACATGTGGAGTCCCCAGCCGCTTCTTTTCACTTGACAGTGAGAAGTTTCACCAGGGGGACATAGCGCGTGGAAGGATCACGCTATTCCCCCCAGTCCCCCCTCCTCTGAACAGGTGCCCCGTCTGACCAGAGGAGGCACTAGAGCAGTGACCAGGACATATACCCACATCTGGCTTCCCACCCGCAGACACGGCCAATTGTGTTTGTAGGGACGCCTAATGAAGCTGGGGGCCACACCGGGATTCGAACTGGTGATCCTCGTGTTGGTATGCAACAGAATAGACCACGATGCTACCTGGACGCATACTACACATTTTAGGATTTCACTGACAGAATTACACCAGTGTTGTTCTCATCTCAGAGTATGCAAAAGCAGACCAACTACTAAAAATCCTAATCTCTAAGGCCAATAAATAAATAAATAAATGGAAAACAGTTATGTTAGTAAAAATAATTTGTTGTATCACAACAAGTCAAGTCAATTTTATTTGTATAGCCCAATATCACAATTGCCTCAGTGGGCTTAACAGCAACACAATATCCTGTCCTTACACCTTATCATCGCATAAGGAATGACTCCCTAAAAAAAAAAACCCTTTAACAGGGAGAAAAAATAGGAAGAAACCTCAGGGAGCACAACAGAGGAGGGATCTCTCTCCCAAGATGGACAACGTGCAGTGAATGTTGTGTTTACACAATTTACAGAACACAACATTGAAAAAAGATAACAGAATTATAATGTAATTATAAAATATATGAAGAATATGGTGAGGAGGATGACAAGCAGTGTCCAGATGCCACCAAAACAGTGCAGGACCTGAGCCATGTGACCACCATCACCATGTAGACAAAAAAAGACAAAAAACCACATTATTCACACATCTGAGTGAGAGACAGATATAACATTGAAACAGGATAACAATATTATATGGATTTATAATAAAATGTGATGAGGGAGATGCCAAGCAGTGTCCAGGTGGTGACCCATCACCACGGAGACCTGGGAGGAGGATAGACTGCACACGTACACAAGGGAGACTCACCTCACAACATTCACACACAGAAGAAGAGAAAGGAGAAGACATTCACAGAGAGACAAAAGACATGAGAGAAGAGAACAGCTTGCTATAGTCAGTCTATACTCTATAATAGTCAAGAACGGGGCCTGATAGGAAAAGGCCCTGCCACCAGCTAACTTCTTTTTAACTTTGGGTACACACAGGAGCCCTGTTTTTTGAGAGCAATGAGCTCGAGATGGCATGTAAGGCTTAAGGAGATCAGACAGGTAAGATGGGGTAAGCCCATTTAGGATTTTATAAGTCAGCAGAAGCACCTTGTATTCTGATCTAACATGGATAGGAAGCCAATGAAGGGAGGCAAGAATTGTTGTGATATGGTCAATTTTTATAGTTTTAGTTAGGATTCTAGCTGCAGCATTCTGAATCATCTGAAGACTTTTAGTACTAGCATGTGGCAGACCTGAAAAAAGAACATTACAATCATCAAATCTGGATGGAACAAATGCATGTATTAGAGTCTCTGGGTCAGCCATGGACAGGAAAGAACGAATTTTGGCTATGTTATATAAGTGAAAAAAGGCAGTCTTGGTGATTTAATGTGCTCATTAAAGGAAAGGCTGGGATCAAATGTAACTCCAAGATTTTTGGCTGCCACACTTTGTGAAATCACAGCGTCGTCGATTATTATTGTTACTTGATCAAATTGGTATCTGTGTCTAGCAGGGCAAACTACCAGAATCTCAGTTTTATCTGAATTTAAAAGCAGAAAGTTTAGTGACAGCCAATTTTTCACAGCAGCCAAGCAAGCCTCTAAATTAATCATTTGAGTATGATCATCAGCCCTTATAAGCACATACAGCTGAGTATCATCAGTATAGCAAAGGGAATTTATTCCATGACTGCATATAATTTTGCCAAGAGGTGAAATATAGAGAGAAAAGTAGATGGCCAAGAACTGAGCCCTGAGGTACATCATATTTACTGTCAGATAATTTTGATGTAATATTATTATAGCAGACACAAGGTGTTCTTCCAGATAAGTAGTACTTTAGCTAAGAGAGAACTAAGCCAGAGATACCAAAATTACAGTGTATTCTGTTTAATAGTATACAGTGATCAATGATGTTAAAGGCTGCCCTGAGGTCCAGCAGTAAAAGCACAGAAGTGGAATCAGAGTCCATAGCTAGTAGAAGATCATTCACCACTCTGGTCATAGCAGTTTCATTGGAGTGACAGGCCCTGAAAGCTGATTGAAAAGGTTCATATAGATATTTTTCTTCTATATGGGTCAAAAGTTGTTTAAACACAACTCTCTCTAGTAAATAATGGAAGATTAGAAACTGATTGATAGTTATTGCATGTTGTCTGTCTTGGGAGAGAGAGCCCTCCTCTGTTGCTCTCCCTGAGGTTTCTTCCTATTTTTTCTCTCTGTTAAAGGTTTTTTTTTTTTAGGGAGTTGTTCCTTATCTGATGAGCGGGTCTAAGGACAGGATGTTGTGTTGCTGTAAAGCCCACTGAGGCAAATTTATAATTTGTGATATTGGGCTATACAAATAAAATTAACTTGACTTGACTTGACTTATTAAGAGACTCTGGATCTAGGTGCAGTTTCTTAAATAGAGGTTTGACCACAGCTGTCTTAAAACTGCTAGGAAGAGTGCCAATAGTAAGTAATAAACGAACAATGTGTAGTATTGTAGGTCCCAGGAAAGGCCAGAGGTCTTTAAAAAGTTTTGCTGGTAAAGGGTCAAGTAGTCAAGTAGTTGGTCTAGAAGCTGATATGAGCTTAGTCAAAGTATCAAGAGAGACAGTCTCAAAAGTTGTAATAACAGGGACTATCAGTGACTCATTGTATAGATATGAATTTGGTAAGACAGGATCTGCAGGAGTAGCTGGAGTTGAAGAACTAATTTTGTTTATGATCTCATCAACCGTATTGTAGAAAAAATCTTGAAACTCATGGGCCATGAATGGTGAGCAGATAATAGACGGTTGCTTTTTAGTAAGTTTAGATACAGTGTCCAAGATAAATCTGGGGTTATGTTTATTAATATTGATTAAGCGAGAGACAAACACTGCTTTTGCAGAAGATAAAGCTCGCTTGTATTTCAATAAATATTCATGCCAGGAGAGGTAAAAAAAAACTTCCAATTTTGATTTTCACCATTTACGTTCTAGTCTCCTGCAGGCCCGCTTGAGAGCGCGTGTCTTGTTGTTAAACCAGGGCGTAGGCCTCTTCAGTCGCCTAGCTCTGGTAGGGACAGGTGCAACTGAATCGAGGAGACTAGAGAGGGCCACATTTAAGTCACTAGTGAAATTTTCAACCATAAGTCTCTAAAGTGAAAGGAGCCAATACTTCAGGCAGGTGCTGGCCAAATGCAGTGACACTGGATGGACCAGTGTGGCGAGTGGCAATTACATCTGTGCCGACATTAACTGGACAGGCCAATAATGCTTCAAATTTGAGGAGAAAATGATCTGACAGCGCAAACGTGGTTGGCAAGACATTCAGATCAGATACAGCTATCTCTTTAGACAAAACCAACCAAATCAAGGGTGTAACTGCAATGAGTCGACTCTTGAACAAACTGAGTGAACCCAAAAGTATCAACAAGCACCAGAAAGGCTTTACTTAAGAGGATCAGCAGCCTTATTCAGATGAATATTGAAAGCACCAAGAATTAGAATCTCATCATAATGAGTAACAAGATCTGAGACAAATTCTCAAAATTCTTCAAAAAAAATGAGTAAGAGCCAGGAGGTAGATAGAGTATCGCAATCTGGACTGAGCAGTCTATTCATGGTTGAGGGAGATGGACCTAGAACAACAGCCTCAAAAGATTGGAATTTAGATTCAAGTCTAGAAGTCAGATTAAAAATAGATTTATATATTAAGGCAACACCCCCACCTTGTTTATTTGCCCAAGCTACATGGGCATAAGTATAGTCGGGTGGGGAAGCAAGAAGGTTCTTGGTTTGAACCCCAGGCCATCCTAGGTCCTTTCTGTGTGGAGTTTGCATGTTCTCACTGTGTCTCCTTGGGTTTTCTCCGGATGCTCCGGTTTCCTCCCACCATCAAAAAGACATGCATGTTAGGGTTAATACTGCTGTGCCCCTGAAAGAAGAAATGGAGTTGGTCCCCGGGCGATGCAGCTGACCACTGCTCCTATGCAATAGAATGGGTTAAATACAGAGAACAAATTCATTGTAACCAAACAACTGTACAATGACAAAATAAAGTGGCTTTCTTTCTAATTCTAATTAAGACACAGGGATGGGGTTAGGTTACACTTCCTCTAAATTACTGTCAGAAATAATGAAAATATAAAAAAAGAAAAGCTCATTTAACAGTTTTCTTTAATGTTGAATGCATGCAGACCTTTGTCAGACAATGCTGCTCAGTTTGATAAGATCGCCAATTAAGAACACCAATATTTGTGTCTTGGTGTCTTCTCACATGTAACAGATCCCACACTAAACCACATAAGCCATATGTCACTTGAGAGGAATACTTCATTTCTGTTAAGTCCAGGTTGTCAGAATCGGTGTGCATGCATTAACCTTTAATACAAACATACAATAGAACACGTTGGTTACTTTGACCTCTAAAGTGTGGCGTGGTAAATTAAATAGTTTTCCAAAACTCTACTTGGCTTAGTTGTTTTTCTTATGGAATGATGCCCCAAACTTATTTGGCCAGGGAAACAACTATAAAAGAGGAGCGTGCTGCCTTACTGAGAGCTGTATTTCCACAATTAGTGGACATGATTCAGGGGAAAAGTGAGTTAAGATGATGAAGGGAGAAAAGAATTTGAAAGTGTAATTTGACCGTTTTTTGTTTTAGGGGAAAGTAAATGTAAATCTTATTTCAGAAAGGGGTTGAAATAGGCATATGGATGTCAAATTATTTGGAGAATATTTATGTCCTTGACTAATGAGATTAATGATACACTCTGGTTTTGGAAACCAGACTAGTGTAAAATCATACTTGTAGATGCTTTTTGGAAATGTCCCATCTGGACGGTCTGTAAGTTAATTCCAGTTCAAGTATATTCTTACATCTGTCTGACTAATGATAAATTGGCATGATGAGAAGTAAAGGGCCATTGTGAAATACCTTGAGAAAGTAAGTATCAGGTTTAACTGATAATAGTTGAACTTACGTCAGTTCATTTTCAGTTATGCAAGTGTGCTGAAGGCTCCAAAACACGAGAAAACATGCCAACATGTCATATGTTAAGGGCACTTACTTCACTCTATATTTACATTGAACGTCTCAGAATAACAGCATCTTTTACAGCCGTCTACATGGGCCGAGGTTCCATAATGGCATATGTACCGTTCTACTGAAATTGTTTTTATTCATTTTTTATGCATCCTATCCTTTCCTGAGCCTATGAGCCTTTTGGTTTTTACGGGAAGCAGTGAAGTAAAATGCAATTCAATTAGGTGGCTGCTGCCTGCAGGCCTCTGGTGTTCCTGTCTACATCTACTACAGCTCGAGTCCATCTCCTCTGCTCCTTATGCACTGCTGACAAGCAGACCATGCTATACTGCTTTACTAAGATGGCTACCAGACATTTAGTCTCAATTGACTCAGTGGAAAAGAATAAAAGAGAAGAATATGTAGGTGAACTAAAGAAAATGCATTTACTTGCAACTCCATTTTCAGATTCAGAGTTTTTTTTCCCCCATTCCAGTAACCAGATTTAAAAGCGTGAAATCGGTCAATGTGAACATGTATATATTAACGCGTAGACTTCACTTAATTTGCTGAATTTACTTCAAAGTTAACCCAAACACAGGATTTCATAAACTTTGACTATAGGGGCATCCGGGTAGCATCCAGTTGCCTACCATCATGAGGAATGCCGGTTCGAATCCCCGTGTTACCTCCGGCTTGGTTGGGCGTCCCTACAGACACAATTGGCCGTGTCTACAGGTGGGAAGTCGGATGTGGGTATGTGTCCTGGTTGCTGCACTAGCGCCTCCTCTGGTCTGACGGGGCACCTGTTCGGAGGGAGGGAGGGGGAACTGTGGGGAATAGCGTGATCCTCCCATGTGCTACGTCCCCCTGGTGAAACTCCTCACTGTCAGGTGAAAAGAAGTGGTTGGCGACTCCACATGTATCGGAGGAGACATGTGGTAGTCTGCAGCCCTCCCCGGATGGAGCAGAGAGGGGGTGGAGCAGCAACCGGGATGGCTCGGAAGAGTGGGGTAATTGGCCATATACAATTGGGGAGAAAAAGGGGGAAAATCCAAAAAAACATTGACTATAAATGTGTCATACCTATTCTTAATGATCACTTGGTTTCTGGGTTCCTGTCACATCTGAAGACCCTGTCGACCTCTGTGCTAAACTGTTAGGATGAAAAGAAGTACTGCTACAGGTCTCTTTAACCTCACCGGGCAACATGTGACTTTTGGAACAACACAATGACCTTTAATACATTTAATATAATAAATTGGCTCTTCTGACTAATTTGGGCTAATGCAGAAATAAAAAAAACCCAAAGCTTGTATTAACGACAGTGAACCAAATAAAACGTCCATTATTTTCATGCTTCAACAGGTGATTTAAATGCCTTTATTTTCTTTCTTTTTTTTTACAACAAGCATCTTCCTTAACACGGACATGGATACACTGGTAGATGTCTTTTTAGTTACTGGGATTTATATGTCACGTTTATTTTTTATCTCAAGTGTAACTATTCTACTCATCACTGATGTCCAGATATGAGTACCACCATGCTACTCATATCTGGACATATTCATATCAGTGATACTCATATCTGGGCATACTCATATCAGTGGTACTCATATCTGGACACCTAACCTAAACCCTGTGGCCTCAGATCTTTCAGGAAGATGGAACTTATCTAAGTCCCCTTCCACCTCTGCATTTTGTAGAGTGAAGTGTAGGCCTGGGGGGGGGGGGGGCTGCAGCAAGGCCACACAACCGCTCACTAGACAGACACTAAGATCAACGGCCTTCTTCCCAAAGCCAAGCTTTCTCAGTTTTATCACTGCAGAGAGGGACAAAAAACGATAGAAAAACACTTAAAAAGTCAGCAAGGAAAAGATGAGGAGAGTGAGGGAAGGCCCTGAAGGCAAATGGCAGGGAACATCAGTGCTGTTAGCCGGAGCTACTTAAGCTGTCATGCAAGACTATGTGAACGCACCACTGAACACATACAGTCAGCATCAGTGAATACAGTCCTTCCACGCTGCTGATGCCCCAACTTGGGCTCCCCTTTGAAACATGCTGAAATTCACTGTTAGTTATACAATGCAACACATTTTTTCACTGTCCTCTCACATCAGATTTATCTTTTTCATGAATTTGATTGATTTTCATGCAGCTTCTTTTGATCAGCATCAGACGATCATCAATAAAGCAAAAACATTACTCACAGAAATCTAGTGTATACATGAGGAAAACTTCACTGTGGTAATTTTCACAACCGATATGCAACATTTATCACTGAAAAGCAAAATTGTAAGCCTTGCAGGCCTAACAAATCTTGTGAGTGGAATGGTGCTTGAACACATAATTGTTGAGTTTGACACCAACCAAACTCAAATGGTAGGAGTTGAATGACACAAACTGAATTGTACTTACTGAGTGCACTGACTTGCCTCATTTTATTGCTGCATATGGCAATACTACTAAGCTCTTGCAAATCAGAATGAATGTACTAAATGATTCCTGCAGTATGGTACATGCTGAATCAGTCTTGTTGTAATGCAAATGTATTAGATGTTCATTCATTCATTACCCAAACCGCTTATCCTTACGCAGGGTCGCGGGGATGCTAGAGCCTATCCCAGCAGTCATTGGGCGACAGCCGGGGAGACACCCTGGACAGGCCACCAGACCATCACAGGGCCCACACACATCCACACACACACACACACACACACACACACACACACACACACACACACACACACACACACACACACACACACACACACACACACACACACACACACACACACACACACATAGGGACAATTTAGCATGGCGGATTCACCTGACCTAGATGTCTCTGGACTGTGGGAGGAAACCGGAGCACCCGGAGGAAACCCATGGAGACACAGGCAGAACATGCAAACTCCACAGTGAATGACCCAGGATGACCCCCAAGTTGGACTACCCCGGGGCTTGAACCCAGAACCTTCTTGCTGTGAGGCGACCGTGCTAACCACTGTGCCACCATGCCACCCAATATAATCTAATAATAATAATAATAATAATATTGTGCGATAAGACAAGGCTGTCCAATTTGCCTGTTTATATTCCTTCTTGTCACACAAATTATGGCCATACATGTTAAAAAAGGTCAGTTCCAAGGGATGATGACCTTAAATGTTGTAATTCAAATGTATTAGACAACAGTAAACAGTTCACATGCCAGAGATTAGGTGAACCCTCATTAAACAGCAAATCAAGTGGCCCATTCAGGAAGGTGCATTTTTGGAGAATGGTGACAATGGTGCTGACTTTCTTTATCAGACTTCTAACTGTCATAATAACACAGTATGGAAAAGAAGGAAACAAAAAGGATTCAACAAAGATAAGCCACAAAACCCTTTTAAAGTGGTAATTCAGAGTTGCCAACACTTTGGCATGAATTAGTTTACCAAATGGTCAAGTGCAAATAATATTTTGTAATATCAACCTTACAATCTATTGGCATAATTGTTGAAATTTAATGTAATTTAATGTAAATTTAATATCAAAGTCAGCTATTAATGAATATCCATTTTCCTGATGTAACATTGCTCCAATATATAAGTCCTCTACTGGACGATGCATAGATGAATCAAAAGGCTTGGGGAATCATGTACCGCCCCAGCTTCTCACACGTCTACCCGGAGAGTTTAGTCTGCCCACACCGGCGAGTTGGCCCTCTACTTGACTCATATTTTATTGGTCTATCAGAGACACAGTGATTGTAATGTGCATTTTACCCTGGTCAAAAGAGACAGCACATTTTTCCTCCAAAGCAGAATGTGATGCGGTCTTGTTTTTGTGTTGAATTTATTACCTTGGCAATCAGTTCTATCATCCTAGGGAAATGCCAACACATGGTCGGCTTCAAACATAAAAAAGGGTATACTTCAATCAATCAATCAATCAATCAATCAATCAATCAATCAATCAATCAATCAATCAATCAATCAATCAATCAATCAACCAATCAATTAATCAATCAAGTTGAATTTTTATAGTGCTTTTCCAGCTGCAACAGTCACTCAAACCGCTTTACAATTAATTAATTCACACACACAAATTCATGGTTTCCACTTGTCTTCACGCAGTACATATTTTTGAAAAATGCTGATGGGAGAATGGGGTGTGTTTCTAAATGTGGGGGTGTGAAAATGCACCCCTGACTGACAGCTGGTAATCTTTTTGTTGTAGTTTCTGCCCACTATTTCAATTGTTAATTTTTGAAAAGAAGACAAGAAAACATGAATCGGGGTGTAAAGTCCTCCTATCCATAAGGTGCAATGAGAACTTCCTCAAAAGTGTCAAAAATGTTTGATCAGCAACAACAGCTGACAAGCGTTAACCCCTGAGAGAGTTATGAGGAGTTTTCAAGACTTATTTGTCATTGGAGGAGTTATCGCCTTGAGCTTTTTTTGAGTTACAGCTGAGTGTATTCCACACTAGCCAAACTCAAAGAGGATGAAAATGGGAAGTGGGAAAATGGACTTCGGAAATTAAGTATTCCAGTTATATTCCTTATCAGTGCAGTACTCAATGTTTGTGGCTACTGTATGGTACCTGTGATTTGTACACTTTTCATGCTCATGAAATTGTTAGTTTTACTTTACACAAAACGCATAGCAGATAAATATTGTGCAAAAAATACCTGTTATTCCTGAGATACCAGTTGTACCTGAACTCCTTTACACCCTTGACAGCTAAGCTTGGATACCAATTCTCTACTTTAAAATTCCATGTTATGCCCTATGTGTTTATGTGTCTTGTGTCTAATGAGAATAACCCACCCAGTCAAATTTCTTGTGACTTACAATGCAAACCTACTCATAAAACTCAAACAGAATCGGAATCTGTTAAAATTTGAACTGGCTGACAAATGCTAATTAATTGGTTTAATCTTACTACTGCCCTGTTAGATGAATGGCAGTTTGCATGAAAAAGAAATGCACAATCTGTGTCAGATTTTTAGTTTAAAACGTGTATGCTCTGATGAGGGTCTGACAGACCAAAAACAATAATAAAGTTACAATTACATGCGGAACTATGTTATATCAGTTTTAAAACGTTCAAAAATTAATTTAAATTATTAACAGAATGGGAAGAAATAGTTTTGACATTATGTCAGACATCTATGCATGCTAACCAGCTAGACCCGGTCCGCCCTGTCTCGTAATACCACGTTGTACCTGAAGAGGCGATAGTGAGTCACTGTAGCATCCAGTCTGCCCCCAGTCCAACACGAGAGGAAGAGGAAGGAGCGGCGCGCTGAAGGTACTGACGAGTACCCTCCAAACAAATGGTCGGATCTCAAAAACTACATATCGCACAGCTTAGATTTTCACATCCCTAGTTTCACAAGACGTTGGTGAACATTTTGATTTATCATGTGTCCAAATGAGAACTGAGGACGTTACAGCGATGTAAAAATTGTGGAAATGTAGTGTCTCGGCTAGAGTGCACCCTAAATGGTCATGTGATGTTACTTTGTGGAATGTGCACCCTTCGAACAAATGTTCATATCTCAAAAACTATAAACTTCAGGTCTGATATTTTTTTATTCTTGAGTGGCTCGACATGTTTTCCTGCGTTTTTACGTAGTTTTGTGTACATGCGTGCAAAATTGCATGAGCAGCGGCGAGTTAGATATGCTTGCGCACTTTTGTCCTCCACACTAAATTCCCATAGAAAATCTGTTGGACGACGTCCCCTTGGGAGGGACTGTGCATTTCACCCCAATTTTCTGGTGATATGCTGCCCCCTATTTGTTTGAAGTATGAATTCGACAGTTGGCCAATTCTTAGACGTTTTCCATTTAAAGGCAAAACATGTAAAATTTCCGCATTAAAATGTCTAAAAATAGCTAGACGTATGTAATTTAATTTGTTGAGTTGTGTACCTACACTATCCTAAATGTTTCCAACAATGTTCAAACCCAGAGAAATCCGTAATTTTACTCAAGTTAACGGTGCGTTTCATTTGTCGCCTGTCAATGACGTAATATCCCCTTTGTCCCCTCTCGTTGCTCTCCTTGGGAAACGCCAGATGAACTAGCTAGCCAGCCACTATCGTTTACTGTTGTTTGTAGCGCTCACTCGTGATGGAGCACGATTATTCGTTGCCGTTTGCTGCGCGTTCTGTCGCCGAAGCTGTCACTGTAAAACGCAAAAGAATGGGTGAGCCAAACGACCAAAGAAGATATACATTTATAACGTTACAACAACTCAACAGCCTCATAAAGTTATTTTTAGTTTGATTGTTTTGACTACGGATAACGGTGCTAGGCTACCCCGCGACTGAATTCGCCGCATGACGTTAGCTACTACAGTAGCTGTATGGGTAGTCGACTCATCTAATGGTAAGTTAGCAAATTAGCATTACAATAGCTAACGTTGTTTTTGGCTTTTTCCTTAGAATGAAATGGCATAACATGATTAAACGTGACTAAAGGTAACGTGAATGAAGCGTTAATACATTACCTCATCCGTGAACATCATTTCTGCCTGAGTCACATCAGATATATTTCATTTGGCAATGGTAGTCATGTATCCGTGAAGACGACTCTCAACAAACCCCATCTTTTGTTATTGGTTAGATTGAGAGACCCCTAGCGGCAGAAATTACATACAGTGCCATACCTAACAGCAGGATATGCTTTTCTGATAATAATTCACCACATTATCACATGAGTGTTGGAAATGCAATTGACCTAAAACCAACGCAATCTGCTGTGCAGTTAAAAGTCAACTGACGAGTCAAACCAAGTGACATAAATTCCCCAGAGATATTCAGTTTGCCAGAACTGATTAGGGCCAAAGAGGCGTAAACAGACACTCAGGGATAACACATGGTGGCACTGAGTTGAGCCATTCCCCTAAGCCTGTTACAAGGAGATGTGTTAGGACAGAAGAGAGTAAAGCAGAAAATTCATATGGAAAGAGATGATAATTGCTGATGTTTTCTCTCTCTCACCATGTTCATTGAAAATTGTTAATTTCCACTTGATTTCTGAGATGAATGTAGTTCTCTGGCAACTGTGTGTATGTGTTTGTATAATGACAGGATAGCATGCAGTTTTCTTGGGAAATTGCATTGACACGCAAACACATTTAGATTAAAGGCTGTGTTTATATTTCCCATTCATTTGGCTATGTGTGTTTGCGTGCGTATGCTTGTGGCTCGCAGGCCCATCTGGATTAAAGGCTGTCTTTATGCATACATTTACACTGTCTGTGTGTGTGTGAATGCCTAGAGTGCGTGTGTGTGTGTGTGTGTGTGTGTGTGTGTGAGTTGCAAAAAGAACTCCATGGAGCCCATTGTCACAGCACATCACATTCTGAGATCACGAAACACAACATGACAGTGCACAATACAGCTCAGCAAGTGGCACTGGGATTTGAAACGATGTTAGAATCACTGAACGCTCTGAGCACTGATAGTAATATTGTTTGTTAAAATAGAAAGAAAATGAGAGAGAGAGAGAGAGAGAGAAAGAGAAACACAGAAAACAGGCTGGGAGGCAATTGAGTGTGAGGCGCTTTGTAATTCATTTGCACTTACATTTACACGTTGAGCTGATAGCTGATTTGATCCAGAGTGACTTACAAGTGAATCAGCAAATTTAGCAGATAAATTCTAGTGGTACCAACTTGCATCACAGAGCGTTGTGCTTGTCAGGGCAAGGTGCAAGAGATTAGGAGATTCACTTTGCAAAGTTGATGGACAGTGATTCAGTGACTCACATAAGTATCGGAAATATCATCACCATGGTGGCAGATCATGTCGTGCAGCAATACAAGTAGAAAAGCCCAACATATATAGTAGACTTCCTGATAGCAGTAAGTCATAACTTGGTTCGATTTGATTTCACTTTATCATCAAAATATTCTTCTGGGGGCATCTGGGTAGTGTAGCGGTCTATTCCGTTGCCTACCAACACAGGGATCGCTGGTACGAATCCCCGTGTTACCTCCGACTTGGTCAGGCGTCTCTGCAGACACAATTAGCCGTGTCTGCGGGTGGGAAGCTGGATATGGGTATGTGTCCAGGTCGCTGCACTACCGCCTCCTCTGGTCGGTCGGGGCGCCTGTTCGGGGGGGGTGTGTGAACTGGGGGGAATAGCGTGATCCTCCCACGCGCTACGTCCCCCTGGCGAAACTCCTCACTGTCAGGTGAAAAGAAGCGGCTGGCGACTTCACATGTATTGGAGGAGGCATGTGGTAGTCTGCAGTGCCCCCCCGGATTGGCAGAGGGGATGGAGCAGTGACCGGGACGGCTTGGAAGAGTGGGGTAATTGGCCGGGTACAATTGAGGAGAAAAATGGGGGGGAAAAAAAAGAATATTCTTCAGAAATGTGTGTTGCATCCTAAGACATACCCTGTTTCACATAAATAACAATACACAAAATTTAGTCAAACAACAAAACAAATACTACAACATATATAACATCTGACATTACCAATAACAGTCAGTGAGTGCTTAGTCCACACAGGAACACTGAGGCATTCTTAGAACCCAAACTCTGATTTAACAGATTGACAGACTGAGGAACAAAAGAGTTCTGCAGTCTGTCCAGTCGAGCCTGTGGGACTCTAAATCTTCTGTTTGATGGCAAAAACGGATATTCCTCAAATTAAATATGAGAGGGGTCGGAGGTAATATTACTTGCCAGTGACGACATTCTTTTAGTATACGCAGCTTGAAAACTTGACTCAAGTGTTTATATTAATTTATATCAGCTGGACAATGCCACTAAGGAGTTCATGAATCCTGCTCAGAGACCATTTCAGGATTAAAGCAGGCCTGAAAACAACATATTCAGTCCCTTCTTGAAGGAAGGACGTGAGTCAGTAGTTCTTATGCAGACCGGGAGTTTGTTCCTGCATTTCGGTGCCCGCTGAGAGAGAAGTCTGGCGCTCATCACGTCAGTAAAGGGCACAGATAGTAAAGGTACAGTGCCTACATAGTGACAATTTTAGCCTGATATTTTGCTTTTTATGTTTTGTACTGCCCTTTATCCTATTATAATATGTTCTGACTGCCCTTTGTCCTTTTGTAATGTGTTCTGACTGCCCTTTATCCTATTTCAGTATGTTCTGACTACACTTTGTCCTATTTTAATTTGTTCTGACTGAGACAAACCGAGTAAGAATTCCAATATGTGTTTGGGATGGTGGTGCAGTGATTGGCGCGGTCGCCTCACAGCAATAAGGTCCTGGGTTCGAACCCGGGAATTGTCCAACCTTGTGGTGCGTGTCCCAGGTCATCCTCTGTGTGGAGTTTGCATGTTCTCCCCGTGTCTTCATGGGTTTCCTCCGGGTGCTCCGGTTTCCTCCCACAGTCCAAAGACGTAGGTCAGGTGAATTGGCCATACTAAATTGTCCCTAGATTTGAATTTGTGTGTGTTTTGGCCCTGTGATGGACTGGCGGCCTGTCCAGGGTGTCTCCCCGCCTGTCGCCCAGTGACTGCTGGGATAGGCTCCAGCATGCCCCGACCCCAGTTGGGATAAGCGGCTTGGCTAATGGATGGATGAATCCTTTATCCTGTGTCCATGCTGTAGAAACAGGAGCGTGCATGTTAACATGGGTTTGGAGGTATGTCCCTGCAGCCCCTAGAACTGCCCAAAATGCCAATAGCAAAGTTTTCATTTATGCGTTTGGCAGCATTTACAATGGCTGATAAAAATTTATTTTCCAAATACTGAATGATGCAAAACATGGTCTTCCCCATACAGAAAGGAGTCAGTTTCAAGAAGGGGAAACTTGAGTATGCAAGGTGAATGCATATTAGATTAGCATCCCACTTGGGCTAAGCAAGCCCTAACCAAAGTGTTTACTTGTGTTGGTACGCCTGCTTAAACTGTTCACCTTCCTCTTCTATTTTGTGCAAATGAAATGAGGATGTAAGGTAAAGAACCATGAGGAAGACCCACATAAAGGTTTATGTTTTGGGATTTTTTTGGGGGGGGTTATGAGGAAGAGAGAATGCATAGCAGGCATAGGAAGTACAGCAGACATGACGCGGTGCCAAAGAACATCATCCTCCTGTGAGTGGTGTCCTTCATCAATAACTGAACTGCACAGAAACTTTCTTTACCCTTCCTTTTGTCTCTTATTCTCTCACCTTTACTGCACTGCAAACCCTAGACCTTCATAACCGACTACCATTATCCCACAATCCACTCTATTTATTTACACTTTTTGCCCTGCGGTACGCTTGGCCTCAGACCAGCTGTATGGGTTATGTATGGTCAGGATATACACCTAGCTTGTGTTTGTCGCTCAGAGAATCATGCTTCACATCTGCATGAGGTATTGCATAGAAACACAGCAAAAAAACAAAAACTGTACAACTAAATACATAACACCATTGATCTGTTTAGTCTCACACTAATATCTTATCTAATCATAGAATTAATAGATGACAGACATTATTCCTTGCCTCTTGTTTCCTTTGCTTGGATACATTTAGTTTTGTCTTACATGGTCTATGAGAGAAGTTAAATTCCTTGTACTTATCTAAGTACTTACTTAAATCATAAAAACATATACTAGTTTTGATTTTGGTTCTGAGGTGTTTAATAACTGGTCTGTCCATTATGTCTTTGAAAACAATCAAATGAAATGATATGGTAATAACGTGTACACACAAACACGCACACACATACACACACACACACACACACACACACATATATATATATATATGTGTGTGTGTGTGTGTGTGTGTGTGCATGTACATAAAAACGCTATATATATATATATATATACACACACACACACACACACACATATACAGGGGTTAAAGTGGGATTTGGTAAGTGGGGGATCTCTGTATTAGAGAGGTGGGCAAAAGTGCGGGAGTGATAGCATTGTTAGCTAATAATAGCTACCGGTAGCTAACGTTTGCTAGCTAGTTAGTTATTTGAATGAAAATATTGCATGGCCAGAGCTAAGGTTGGACAAACATAACTAGCTAGCTACCGGTAACGTTACTGGACGCTACCGATAGTTAGCTTGCCTAGCAGCATTCAAACAACTAGCCAGCAACGTCAGCAACTAGCTAGCAACGTTACCGGGTGGAAGATGGCTAGTTAGCTAGCTAGCTAACGTTACGTTCGCTAACGTTAGTTGCTTGAATGAAAACCACAGCAGAGCTAGACAAAACTATTGGAAATACTATTGGAAATACGCTGAAGATACTCACTCTTTATGCCCCCCAATCCAAGATAATAGTGCAGGTAGCAGGTTGACGCTCTCTCGAGTCTTGTCTGCCTGGTGCGGTGAACTGACCCTGACCCGTGAGTGTGAAGCCAGTCTCTTTTGATGTCAAGTCTGGTGAAGCCAGACAGCAGGCAGGTGTGGGTCACGTGAGGACGCGATATCATTCAAACTTTTAGAAAAAGTAAAGTAGTATAAAATAGAAGAACGACTTTATTTGCGATTTATTTTGTAATGCTTGTGAATTGGCTGCATCATGTTTTTTGTTTTAAATTTTACTGTGACAAAAAGGTTGAAATTACTCCTGTCTACAGAGTGCCGGATCTCCGCTCCGGTTGACTTGGGGGAGGAGGGGAAGTGCCGGTGTCGGGATCCGGGTAGCTCCGGCCCACTTTAATCACTGCACATATATATATATATATATATATATATATATATATATATATATATATATATATATATATTTATATATGTGTGTGTCTGTGTGTGTGCACGTACATAAAAACATTATATACATACTATATATATATATATACACTCACTGGCCACTTTATTAGGTACACCTTGCTAGTACCGGGTTGGACCCCCTTTTGCCTTCAGAACTGCCTTAATTCTTCGTGGCATAGATTCAACAAGGTACTGGAAACATTCCTCAGAGAGTTTGGTCCATGTTGACATGATAGCATCACGCAGTTGCTGCAGATTTGTCAGCTGCACATCCATGATGTGAATCTCCCGGTCCACCACATCCCAAAGGTGCTCTATTGGATTGAGATCTGGTGACTGTGGAGGCCATTTGAGTACAGTGAACTCATTGTCATGTTCAAGAAACCAGTCTGAGATGATTCGAGCTTTATGACATGGCGTGTTATCCTGCTGGAAGTAGCCATCAGAAGATGGGAACACTGTGGTCATAAAGGGATGGACATGGTCAGCAACAATACTCAGGTAGGCTGTGGCGTTGACACGATGCTCAATTGGTACTAAGGGGCCCAAAGTGTGCCAAGAAAATATCCCCCACACCATTACACCACCACCACCAGCCTGAACCGTTGATACAAGGCAGGATGGATCCATGCTTTAATGTTGTTGACGCCAAATTCTGACCCTACCATCCGAATGTCGCAGCAGAAATCGAGACTCATCAGACCAGGCAACGTTTTTCCAATCTTCTATTGTCCAATTTTGGTGAGCCTGTGCGAATTGTAGCCTCAGTTTCCTGTTCTTAGCTGACAGGAGTTGCACCCGGTGTGGTCTTCTGCTGCTGTAGCCCATCTGCCTCAAGGTTCGATGTGTTGTGCGTTCACAGATGCTCTTCTGCATACCTCGGTTGTAATGAGTGGTTATTTGAGTTACTGTTGCCTTTCTATCAGCTTGAACCAGTTTGGCCATTCTCCTCCGACCTCTGGCATCAACAAGGCATTTTCGCCCACAGAACTGCCACTCACTGGATATTTTCTCTTTTTCGGACCATTCTCTGTAAACCCTAGAGATGGTTGTGCGTGAAAATCCCAGTAGATCAGCAGTTTCTGAAATACTCAGACCAGCCCGTCTGGCACCAACAACCATGCCACGTTCAAAGTCACTTAAATCACCTTTCTTCCCCATTGTGATGCTCGGTTTGAACTGCAGCAGATCGTCTTGACCATGTCTACATGCCTAAATGCATTGAGTTGCTTCCATGTGATTGGCTGATTAGAAATTTGCGTTAACGAGCAGTTGGACGGGTGTGCCTAATAAAGTGGCCGGTGAGTGTATATATACACAGTTTTTTTTGTTTTTTTTTGGAAACCGTCAATGGTGTTGATAAGAGTGCTCAACTAATGAGGAGCAGAATCAGGTCAGTCAGTTTTGTATATATATATAACTTGGTTAAAAGAAACACTCAACAGTAGGGAAAGTGCTCAGAAAATAAGGAGCAAAATAATCCAGTGAGTCAAGTAAATTCTTTATGAGACAGTACAAGCCTGTTTCATGCCATAAGCAATCATCAGCTCATAAAGAATTTACTCACTGGATTTTTTATATATATATAAAACTGACCCACCTGACCCCGCACCTCATTAGTTGAACACTCTTATCAAAAAACTCTCTCTCTATATATATGTATATATATATATATACATATACATATAATCCAGTGAATCGAGTAAATTCCTTATGAGACATTCTTTATGGATTATTTCGCTCCTTATTTGTTGAGCACTTCCCCTACCATTGAGTGTTTCTTTTAACAAAGTATATACATATACTTTAATGACCTCATTATTATCCTTTGACTAGCCATAGTTGGAAATTAACCAGTATTAGCATGAAGTTATACACTTGGTAAAATATTAATAATATATCTACTATTAACTATTATTATCATTATTATTATTAGTAGTAGTAGTAATATCATTACATATACAAAAGAAACCAACATGAAGCAGACGGCAGCAAGTAAA